>NW_021186524.1:0-785 GCF_002162155.2 Triticum dicoccoides
TTGAAACTTGGCATGTATCATCATTTCACCCGCATAGCATGTGCGAAAGAGTAGAGAGGGTCACGGCAAAAACTGGACGCACTTTGTGTACAAACTGGACAAACTCTTTCGGAGTATCAGGGTTTCTGACGAGAACTCATCTGTTACACGAGCACTTCAATGTTTTTTAAACTTATTTGAACTCCGGACTTCTTTTGTGTTCAGTATGCAGCATTCAAAGTGACGTCATCAATTTCCAACATGTTCTGACATCATTTGATGTTTTTCGGTCATTTACCTAATTGTTTAGATAGCTAAATGACCGTGAAATTGAAAATCACTACAAAATGAATTCTGGAAATGTTGAAACTTGGCATGGTATCATCATTTGACCCGCATAGCATGTGCGTAAGAGTACAGAGGGTCACGGCATAAACTGGACGGACTTGGTGTACAAACTGGACAAACTCTTTCGGAGTATCAGGGTTTCGGACGAGAACTCATCTGTTACACGAGCACTTCAATGTTTTTTAAACTTATTTGAACTCCGGAGTTCTTTTGTGTTCAGTATACAGCATTCAAAGCGACGTCATCAATTTCCAACATGTTCTGACATCATTTGTTGTTTTTCGGTCATTTACCTAATTGTTTAGAGAGCCAAATGACCGTGAAATTGAAAATCACTACAAAATGAATTCTGAAAATGTTGAAACTTGGCATGGTATAATCATTTCACCCGCATAGCATGTGCGAAAGAGTAGAGAGGGTCACGGCAAAAACTGGACGCACTTCGTGTACAAACTGGA
>NW_021186525.1:0-1238 GCF_002162155.2 Triticum dicoccoides
ACTACGAGTCGCCAGTATTATATATGGTTAAACCGGTGTTTATCACAACCCCGTACGGTTTATCATCAACCGGCACAGTATGAAAGGAGTTATCAGTACTCGAGATTTGGGTTATCACCCTTACTAAAAAAGAAGTTGGTAAACCAACGATGTGATTCAATGTCACAGGTATGATATGTTTCATATTCGATTATTCTAAAATGCAGCCTTGGTTATAAACCCAGGTTATATGTTGGGCATTATGACCCGTCCGGCGGTAAACCGCCAGGACACTTTAAACTTGTTGTATGCAGAAACAGGTTGAATAAAGCTTGATTATAAATCGCTGATGTTTATTAAACCAGTAGTATTATCCGGTGTTTGTTAAACCGACCTGGTTTTTGGACTATAAAGTCGCCAGTATATATATACATTTGGATTGCGCCATTGGAATCATGCGCTTATAAATGTTTGGGTTATATTATTCAAATAGCCAAATTTGGCTGAATTTTCATTATGATATTGGACAAGTTTTTCATAACGGATTATATTATCTTGAATAGCCAACATGTGAGAGGCCGCCTACGCAAGATTTGTGAGAGGCCGCCTACGCAAGATTTGGCGGCATGCTAGCCCCCGGAGGCCGCCGGCCACAGCCGTAGACGCGCGAAGGGCAATCCGCGTAGAGGGAATTTTTCAGATACTTCTCCATCACCAAAAATTATGAAAAAATGCCATCGTTCCTATAGAACATGTGCCCACGTCGTGCAAAAAAACTCATGATTTTATCGCGCTCCGAGTATTTAGTAATATTGACGCCGCATCGTTATCGCAAAACGTCTACTACCGTGACATCGCCGTCCGTGAGGGGGGGGCATGCCCCGGAGACGCGTCCTGCCTCTTCGGACATGCCACCACACCACCCCGCATGTATGAGGGCCCGGTGCGATGCTCCGGCGGCATTGCTACCCCCAGTGCCCCCGTCCCGCCTAACCCTGTAGCGTTTGACCATGGGATCTAGCCCTTTGACTTTGCACAGACGGGCTTTGACCAGTGGACCTCCCCACCCGGTTGTGTTAGGTCAGCCCATAGGAACACTTTGGAGCAACATCCGGGCCAGACCCACAGCAAGATCCCCTCCGTGTAGACCCGACGCGTCCGTTTCCCCCCTCCAGGTGCCGGCGGCAGCGCCGTCCGTGAGGGGGGGCACACCCCGGACACGCGTGACGGGCGTTTGCAACCGCCACAACACTTCTAGA
>NW_021186526.1:0-1218 GCF_002162155.2 Triticum dicoccoides
GGAGGTGCTGGTGCAGTTGAAGTAGAAGATGCACGTGGTGTCCATGATGAAGGTCGGCCTGCAGAAAAGTTAGTTCGCCCCAATGCTTGTCGATCCTGCACTTCACGTTCAGCTTTACAAGCAAGATGGAATAAACGAGTGATATTAGTATACTCCTTATAGTCTAGAATGGTCTGAATCTCTCTATTTAATCCACCCAGAAAACGTGCAAGCATAGCTTCATTCTCCTCAACAATACCACATCTAATCATGCCAGTTTGTAATTCCTGATAATATTCTTCTACAGAATTTTTCCCTTGTCTTAAACGCTGCAATTTTTGAAGCAATTCACGTTGATAATATGGTGGAACCCAACGCGTACGCATAGCAGTTTTCAAAGCAGCCCAAGTAGTTGGAATAGGATATAATCTACAATGTTCAGACCACCATACACATGCAAAACTAGTGAAAGCACAAACGGCTGCAGCAACTCGTCTCTCCTCAGGATATTGTAAACATGTAAATCGTTGTTCAGTTTCTAACTCCCAAGTAAGATATATATCAGGAACATATCTACCCTCAAATGGTGGAATATTCAATTTCAGTTTAGGAATATGGACATCATCTCGTACCTGAGGTGGTGGTGCAGGCCTACCATTACGAATATATACCTGAGGTCGACCTGCTGGTGGTGGTACAGGTGGCTGCATGTAGTGTTGATTTTGATCAACCTCATCCTCATAATCTCCCACATAATCATCCTCCTCCGCATCAGCAGCAGGAGCCACCGAAGTATCAACAGCAGCACCAACAGTTTGGCCAAACGCAAGAGGAACACGGCTTGCTCGGCGGAGGTCTGCTTCGCGACGTGGAGGTAGTCGTTGTTGTTGTTGTTGGAGAGGTGCGTTAGGTGCAGCGAGTGGTGGTGGTGGAAGACGCGCGAGCAATTCATTAAACTTGTTATCGAGCTTTGTTTCGAACGTCTTCTCAAGGCCAGTGATCTTCTCCATGGCCTCTTCAAAATTGTTCAGCACATCTTGCACCTGTTCAGTCATCATTTGCTGAAACTTATCATGAAGCTCCTTGTTCGATAAATTCTCCCAGTCAATCTCGTCGGCTTGTGATCCTGGCATGGTTAGCAGCAATAGAAACACACAAGAATATGATCCTACAGACTACTAAGAAGTGGTGGTGGTGTATCACAAATCCGTCAAGCAAATCTCAAATTCTTACCAGTTC
>NW_021186527.1:0-1024 GCF_002162155.2 Triticum dicoccoides
CATCCGGAAAAGTATTCCCGGTGTTTCGTGTTTTCGGGCAGAGGAGCCGGAGGGGGAAAGTTGCGAGTTCGATAGGTTAGGGGTGTGTGGCGGACGAACGGGTTGCGTATCCGGATTCGTCTCGTCGTTCTGAGCAACTTTCATGTTGAAAATATTTTAATCCGAGTTACGGATTAAAAGATATGATTTTCTAAAGATTTTATTAATTTCTGGAATTTAATTAATTAATTAATTAATTTGAAAAATGAATTTATGACGTCAGCATGATGTCATGCTGACGTCAGCAGTCAACAGGGGTTGACTGAGTCAACCCTGACAGGTGGGTCCCACCTGTTAGGGATTGTTTAGCTAATTAACAATTAGGGTAACTATTTATTAGGTTAATTAATCTTAATTAGTTAAACTAAACAAGATTAGATAAGTTAATTAATTAGTTAAATAATTAGTTAATTAATTAATTAATTAGTTAATTAATTAATTAATTAATTTATTATATATATATTTTTAATTCTTTTAATTTTTTATTTTATTTTTCGTTCTGGGGCTGGGGCCACCCATGTCATTGGCCCCAGAGGGCCTAGCGGGTCTGGTCGCTAGTGGTTGCGGGCGCAACGCACGACCCGAACGGGCGCACGCCCAGGTGCAGGCAGACCCGGGAGGGTACGGGAACAGGGGAGGCCGGTGGCCACGGCGTGGCCATGGCCGGAGCGGGGCGAGGCCGCGGTGGTGCGCGCGGCAGCCGGAGGCGACGCCGGAGTGGGGCCGCGCGGACGGGCGCCGGCAGGGAGCGCTGAGCGCAGCCAGGGGACGAGGCCGCGGCGAGGCGCGCGGGCACACAGGGGGGCGGGGAAGGGCAGCCGCAGCTGCGGTCGGCGCGGGCGCGCGACCATGGGCGTGCGAGCGAGCGGGAGGAGGGGGAAGGCGATGCGGTGGCCGTGGTGCCGTTCGGCAATCCCGTCGACGCGACGGAACGGACGACGGAGACGGGGAGAGAAGAGGAGGCCGGGGGTGCGTCCACGAGCGC
>NW_021186528.1:0-1525 GCF_002162155.2 Triticum dicoccoides
TACCATCAAATCAAAATCAGAAACGGGGACATTCCTAAAACGGCCTTTGTTACTCGTTATGGCCAATACGAGTACACCGTCATGTCCTTCGGTTTAACCAACGCTCCAGCCACCTTTTCTCGGTTAATGAACTCAATCTTCATGGAGTATTTGGATAAATTCGTCGTGGTTTACCTCGATGATATACTCATCTACTCCAAGAACGAGGAAGAACATGCCGAACATCTAAGGCTAGTGTTGAAGAAACTTCGAGAGCATCGCCTTTATGCCAAATTTTCTAAATGTGAATTCTGGTTGTCAGAAGTGACCTATCTGGGTCATGTAATATCTGGTAAAGGTATTGCTGTTAACCCTGAGCGAGTTCAAGCCGTCCTTAATTGGACTCCACCTGAATCGGTCAAGCAAGTTCGGAGTTTTCTGGGCTTAGTGAGCTATTGTCGTCGCTTTGTCGAGAACTTCTCCAAAGTTGCTAAACCCCTAACCGAACTCCTCAAGAAAGATAAAAAGTTCGAATGGACTCCACAATGTGAGCACAGCTTTCAGGAACTGAAAAGACGCTTGACTTCTGCTCCCGTACTGGTACCGCCAGACTTCTCCAAGGACTTTGTTATCTACTGCGATGCCTCGCGACAAGGACTAGGCTGTATTCTCATGCAAGATCGACACGTAATTGCTTACGCTTCACGGCAATTGCACCCACATGAGGAGAATTATCCTACTCATGATTTAGAGCTGGCAGCCGTAGTCTATGCACTTAAAACCTGGCGACATTACCTCCTCGGTAATCGTTGCGAAATATTCACTGATCACCAAAGTCTGAAGTACATCTTCACCCAACCGGATTTGAATCTCAGGCAAAGACGTTGGGTCGAGTTGATCACAGATTTCGACTTAGGAATAACTTACACCCCAGGGAAAGCCAACGTCATGGCTGATGCGCTAAGTCGTAAATCCTATTGTAACAACCTGATGTTACAACAAAGTCAACCGCTTCTCCATGAGGAATTTCGGAAGCTTAACCTTCACATTGTTCCTCAAGGATTTCTTTCCACCTTGGTGGCGAAACCTACTCTTACGGATCAAATCATCACTGCCCAGAAGCGAGATAAGGGAATATCTAAAATCAAGGAGAACATTGCTAGCGGAGGTGCTAGTTGTTTCTCCACAAATGATCATGGTGTTGTATACTTTGAGAACCGTTTAGTGGTTCCCAAGAACCAGCATCTACGGCAGTTGATCCTTAAGGAGGCTCATGAATCTCCTCTCACCATTCATCCCGGTAGTACCAAGATGTATCAGGACCTACG
Organism: Triticum dicoccoides; assembly: GCF_002162155.2. Lineage (NCBI taxonomy): Eukaryota > Viridiplantae > Streptophyta > Magnoliopsida > Poales > Poaceae > Triticum > Triticum dicoccoides. Next base: position 1,308 of record NW_021186528.1, read on the forward strand.
CCAGGGGTTCTGGTGGACTAGGATGAAGAGAGAAATTGCTCAGTATATTGCTAATTGCGATGTCTGTCGTCGTGTAAAAGCAGAGCATCAACGGCCTGCTGGCACCCTTCAACCCTTAGCTATTCCTGAATGGAAATGGGATAAAATTGGTATGGATTTCATTACCGGGTTTCCCAGGACCAAGAGAGGGAATAATGCTATCTTCGTCGTTGTCGATC
>NW_021186529.1:0-1454 GCF_002162155.2 Triticum dicoccoides
CACATGGAACACCACAGCATAATGGTGTGTCCGAACGTCATGACCGTACTTTATTGGATATAGTGCAATCTATGATATCTCTTACCGATCTACCACTATCGTTTTGGGGTTATGCATTAGAGACAGCTGCATTCACGTTAAATAGGGCACCATCTAAATCCGTTGAGACGACACCGTGTGAACTATGGTTTGGCAAGAAACCTAAGCTGTCGTTTCTTAAAGTTTGGGGTTGCGATGCTTATATGAAAAAGTTTCATCCTGATAAGCTCAAACTCAAATCGGAGAAGTGCGTCTTCATAGGATATCCAAAGGAAACTATTGGATACACCTTCTATCATAGATCCGAAGGCAAGACTTTTGTTGCTAAATTCGGAAACTTTCTGGAGAAGGAGTTTCTCTCGAAAGAAGTGAGTGGGAGGAAAGTAGAACTTGACGAGGTAACTGTACCTGCTCCCTTATTGGAAAGTAGTACATCACAGAAAATTGTTTTTGTGACACTTACACCAGTTAGTGAGGAAGCTAATGATGATAATCATGAAACTTCAGAACAAGATACTACTGAACCTCGTAGATCAACCAGAGTAAGATCCGCGCCAGAGTGGTACGGTAATCCTTTTCTGGAAGTCATGCTACTAGATCATGATGAACCTACGAACTATGAGGAAGCGATGATGAGCCCAGATTCCGCGAAATGGTTTGAGGCCATGAAATCTGAGATATGATCCATGTATGAGAACAAAGTATGGACTTTGATGGATTTTCCCGATGATCGGCAAGCCATAGAGAATAAATGGATCTTCAAGAGGAAGACGGACGCTGATAGTAGTGTTACTATCTACAAAGCTAGAATTGTCGCAAAAGGTTTTCGACAAGTTCAAGGTGTTGACTACGATGAGAGTTTCTCACTCGTATCTATGCTTAAGTCTGTCTGAATCATGTTAGCAATTGCCGCGTTTTATGAAATCTGGCAAATGGATCAACAAAACTGCATTCCTTAATGGATTTACTAAAGAAGAGTTGTATACGATGCAACTAGAAGGTTTTGTCGATCCTAAAGGTGTTAACTAAATATGCAAGCTCCAGCGATCCATCTGTGGACTGGTGCAAGCATCTCGGAGTTGGAATATACGCTTTGATGAGATGATCAAAGCATATAGTTTTATACAGACTTGCGGTGAAGCCTGTATTTACAAGAAAGTGAGTGGGAGCACTACAGCATTTCTGATAAGTATATGTGAATGACATATTGTTGATCGGAGATAATGTAGAATTATTCTGTAAAGCATAATGGAGTGTTTGAAGGGAGTTTTTCAAAGAAAGACTTCAGTGAAGCTGCTTACATATTTAGCTCCAAGATCTATAGAGATAGATCAAGACGCTTGATAAGTTTTTTCAATGAGTACATACCTTGACAAGATTTTGAAGTAGTAGAAAATGGAGCAGTCAAAGAAAGA
>NW_021186530.1:0-1935 GCF_002162155.2 Triticum dicoccoides
GTTGGTGCACTCTTCAATCAACGAGTTGGGAATTGTCAAATCCCTTGCTCTTTTGATCATATCATCTTGCTCTGAAAAGCAAGATTGTTCTCGAGCTTAGTAGCATATCGGTGGCTCGTGATTTTTCGAATATCTTCTCGGAAGTATTACCAGGTTGTCACCTGACCGCTATGTTGAGTTCGTGATCAAGTTGGTTTTTCTATAAACCACCCTTTCTCCAAGGATCTGTGTTGGATATCCCTGAGCTAGTTTGTTAAGCTAAACAACAACTTGGAGAATTGGAAGATAAATCTTTGCCTTACTTAGTTCATTCTAAAGGGATATCTTTTGAGTGTGTGTGTGTGTTGAAGAAAGATGACATCTTCATCGATTGGTCCTCGTGATCAGTTGTTGGATCAATTATCTTGTAAAAACTTTGATTTGAGTGTGGGCTATTGTCAAATCAAATCAGAACCAACGATATTTGTAATGCTGTCTTACTCGTGGTTGATCCTTCGAGCATACACCATTACATCTTTGGTCTGACCGATGCTATCACCTTGTTCACATAATTGTGGAATTCCATTTATATGTAAACCTGGATGAATTGTTGCTGAGCCCATCGACAACATCCTTATCTTCTCCATAATTGTGTTGAACGTTAAGGTAGTGTTGGAAACTTTGTAAGCAATGCCTTTGTGTTCCGTTCATGAAGCTTATGCTTGGATGGAAGAAGTGACTTCCTCGAACTCATGTGCATTCTATGCAAGTTGCCGTCGTGAATCCGAGAAAGATTGTTTTTGCTTCCTCTGGAATCATCCCAAGTTAGTCACGCATATGTGTGAAGTGCTCTATGGTTTGATAGGTTGGCCGCCTCCACTCCATATGTGTTTCCTAGCACACCAAGTCACTGATTGATTTGCTCAAGGAAAAGGAGTCTGTTGTGTTAATTCTAGATCATGCACAAGACTCAGATATCCTTGATGATGGTTCCCAACCAGAACTCGGTAGTGTTTGTTGTAAGACTACTATGTGGTCATGTTTGTCTAGGATAGCGTGTTCACATGTGTGTAGCAGGACCCGCTCATGTTTTGGAGCTTGCTACCATAGTTCATTTCACGAGAATCTTGCAACGGCATCTTGCCGGTTTGTGTTGCAGACCTACGTTTCCAGACATGCTATCTGAAATATCATGTTACCAACCAGATCTGAATCTCAGGCAGATATGATGGTTAGAACTTTTCCAAGATCTATGATGTAGGCTCCGGCAAGGTTGATGTTTTGGCCGACACACCTAGTCGGAAGATCTATTATTGGAGCATCTTGACTGATCAATTTGACCATCTTCTCCATGAGGATGTTGTGCGACTTATTTTAGAAGTTGTTCCTTATGGATCCTCTGTTCTCCCGAAGCCAGACCTTTACTTGATATTCCAGATACCGAATGGTATTGGGTTAAGCTGGTACATCAAGGAGAACATTAGAAGCGGAGTGCTAAATGTCTCTCGGTCGATCATCCAGATTTTGTTTCCTTGGCATCGCTAAGGTGAAATATGAGAATGTGTTGCCTTCCTTTGCATCTGCATCATCCATCACTATTCATCATGGTAGTATGATGTGCTGCCAAGATCCTCACTATAGATGTTGATAAAACCCTGATGAATATGAAGATGCTCAAGTTCTTGAGAGTACGCTCAGACACTAGGTTATATCCCCGATATCAATTGGAATGTGCCTTTAGTTTGCCGGTTATTCTACAACCATAGTTTCCTTTCCAAACTGAGCATGCCATTTCTTCGAACTCCTTATAAGGATCGTTTGTAAATTGCCTTAGGCTGGTATAGAGAGTTTCATTGGTCTCCATATCAAAAGTAATTCTTTTTGCCACTTAAGGGAATAATCTATGAGTCACCTTCTCCAAGGTGCCCCGTTTGTTATGAAGGGCAATCAACTCCT
>NW_021186531.1:0-1528 GCF_002162155.2 Triticum dicoccoides
ACCTCTCCTTTCCCCTTGCTGGATCAAGAAGGAGGAGACGTCTCCCGTCCCGTACGTGTGTTGAACGCGGAGGTGCTGTCCGTTCAGCACTTGGTCATCGGTGATTCGAATCACGTCGAGTACGACTACATCATCACCTTGCAAGCTTCCGCACGCGATCTACAAGTGGTATGTAGATGCAAACTCTCTCCCTTGACTCGTTGCTTAGATGAACTCATAGATGGATCTTGGTGAAACCGTAGGAAAAATTTTAATTTTCTGCAACGTTCCCCAACAGTGGCATCATGAGCTAGGTCTATGCGTAGTTCTCTTTGCACGAGTAGAACACAATTTTGTTGTGGGCGTGGATTTTGTCATCTTACTTGCCTCTACTAGTCTTTTCTTGCTTCGGCGGTATTGTGGGATGAAGCGGCCCGGACCAACCTTACACGTACGCCTACGTGAGACCGGTTCCACCGACTGACATGCACTAGTTGCATAAGGTGGCTGGCGGGTGTCTGTCTCTCCCACTTTAGTTGAAGCGGATTCGATGAAAAGGGCCCTTATGAAGGGTAAATAGAAGTTGACAAAATCACGTTGTGGTTATTCGTAGGTAAGAAAACGTTCTTGCTAGAACCCAATTGCAGCCACGTAAAAGATGCAACAACAATTAGAGGACGTCTAACGTGTTTTTGCAGCGATTGATCATGTGATGTGATATGGCCAGAAGTTGTGATGAATGATGAATTGTGATGTATGAGATCATGTTCTTTGTAATAGGATTCACGACTTGCATGTCGATGAGTATGACAACCGGCAGGAGCCATAGGAGTTGTCTTTATTTTTTGTATGACCTGCGTGTCATTGAATAACGCCATGTAAACTACTTTACTTTATTGCTAAACGTTAGTCATAGAAGTAGAAGTAGTCGTTGGCGTGACAACTTCATGAAGACACGATGATGGAGATCATGATGATGGAGATCATGGTGTCAAGCCGGTGACAAGATGATCATGGAGCCCCGAAGATGAAGATCAATGGAGCTATATGATATTGGCCATATCATGTCACAACTATATAATTGCATGTGATGTTTATTATGCTTATGCATCTTGTTTACTTAGGACGACGGTAGTAAATAAGATGATCCCTTATAAAAATTTCAAGAAGTGTTCTCCCCTAACTGTGCACCGTTGCTACAGTTCGTCGCTTCTAAGCACCACGTGATGATCGGGTGTGATGGATTCTTACGTTCACATACAACGGGTGTAAGACAGTTTTACACAGCGAAAACACTTAGGGTTAACTTGACGAGCCTAGCATGTGCAGACATGGCCTCGGAACACGGAGACCGAAAGGTCGAACACGAGTCGTATGGAAGATACGATCAACATGAGAATGTTCACCGACGATGACTAGTCCGTCTCACGTGATGATCGGACACGGCCTAGTCGACTCGGATCGTGTAACACTTAGATGACTAAAGGGATGTCTAATCTGAGTGGGAGTTCATAATTTGATTAGAACTTTATTATCATGAACTTAGTCT
>NW_021186532.1:0-1123 GCF_002162155.2 Triticum dicoccoides
CTAAGTCACGACTCAATCCTCATGGTTTATATATGCCTTTGCCTGTACCTAGTGTTCCTTGGGAGGATATATCTATGGACTTTGTTTTAGGTTTACCTCGAACAAAGAAGGGGAGGGATAGCATATTTGTTGTCGTGGATAGATTCTCGAAAATGGCACACTTTATACCATGTCATAAAAGCGATGATGCTGTTAATGTTGCTGATTTGTTCTTTCGTGAAATTATTCGCTTGCATGGTGTGCCAAATACTATTGTTTCAGATCGTGATACTAAATTTCTTAGCCACTTTTGGAGATGTTTATGGGCTAAGTTGGGGACTAAACTGCTTTTTAGTACTACTTGTCACCCCCAAACTGATGGACAAACTGAAGTAGTCAATAGAACGTTGTCTACTATGCTTAGGGCTGTTTTGAAGAATAATAAGAAAATGTGGGAGGAATGCTTGCCTCAGATTGAATTTGCTTATAATCGTTCATTGCATTCTACTACTAAGATGTGCCCTTTTGAAGTTGTGTATGGTTTCCTACCTCGTGCACCTATTGATTTGTTGCCTCTTCCATCTTCGGAGAAGGTTAATTTTGATGCTAAACAACGTGCTGAATTGATTTTAAAAATGCATGAGTTAACTAAGGAAAACATTGAGCGTATGAATGCTAAATATAAACTTGCTGAGATAAGGGTAGAAAACATGTTGTGTTTGCACCTGGAGATCTTGTTTGGTTACATTTGCGTAAGGATAGATTTCCTGATTTGCGCAAATCAAAGCTAATGCCACGTGCTGATGGTCCCTTTAAGGTGTTAGAGAAAATAAATGATAATGCATATAAACTTGAGCTGCCTGCAGATTTTGGGGTTAGTCCCACTTTTAACATTGCAGATTTGAAGCCTTATTTGGGTGAGGAAGATGAACTTCCGTCGAGGACGACTTCATTTCAAGAAGGGGAGGATGATGAGGACATCAATACAATTGTTACACCCACAGCCCCTGCTGCTATACATACTGGACCAATTACTAGAGCTCGTGCACGCCAACTAAATTACCAGGTACTTTCGTTTCTTGGTAATGATTCTAATGTTCATGAGAATATGATGCTGCCTAAATTGGATACATTTGTTTTGCTT
>NW_021186533.1:0-2211 GCF_002162155.2 Triticum dicoccoides
AACAGGATCAGCATCAACAAGAGCTCCAAGAGGATCAGCATCAACAAGAACATTCAATGCACCAAGAGCATCCACTGCAGAATCAGGGATATTAGCAGGCAAGAGGAAGAGGAAACCCCCTAGCAAGTTTGCACTATATTTTAGTGCTAGTGGAAACCATTGAAACTCTGCTACTAGACTGCTTAAATTTGTGGCAATGTGTTCTGCTACTTAGTTTGATTGTATGGTACTAAGTTTGTGCTCTGCTACTAGACTGCTTAAATTCAGACATGTGAACTTGTGTGCAATGTGCAATGTTGAATGTATGGGTTAAGTTTGTTTTATTTGTTTTACTTTGCCATTTGTGCAGTTTAGGTGCATGTTTTAATTTGTTTTTTTGTTTTACTTTGCCCTTTGTACAGTTCAGAAGTGACTGCCAAATTCATTTTAGAAAAAAAAATATGCACAAAAAATGTCTGGCCTGGGCTCGAACCCAGGACCAGTTGGTTGTAACCATGCGTTCAATACCAATAGGGTAGTGCTAGTGATTTGTTTGCATAACATCGACCAAACTTATTATATGTTGCCCACCATGTCGTGGAATAAACCCAGCCGTTTCGGATTCTACGAGTTTATTACGTGTCCACCCACCACGCTCTCTGCTCACTCGCCCACTCGCCGCTCGCACCGCCCACTCCGCTTCCCCCTCTCTCCTGTCGGAATCGCCGCCGACAACCACCGCCACCGCTGTCGCCGTGGACTGGCAGCTGGCCATCGAAGCTCTCGCCGGCAACAACCAGGAGATGCGCGCGCAGTACAGGGAGATCGCGCGCTGGTTCCCCAGTCTAGCGATGATGAGGAACCACGCCCGCGGCCTCGTGAAGGTGATGACAGCTGCTGAAAAGCAGCGCGCCTTCCCTGCCGGCCGCACCATCCCGCCGCCGTCCCTTCTGCTATGGGCGATGCGCGAGGTGGAGCGCTCCCCCGACCCCAAGCAACGCGCCCGATGGTGGATGTACCGCTCATCCACCACGCCGCCGGCCGCCGCGGACCACGTCACCGACGCCGTCCTCGCGCTCCCAGCCCCAATCAACAACGCCTACTGGGACAGGCGCAATCCATGGGTCCTTGGCCCCTCTGACGACTCTGATGGTGAGTCTTCAGACGACGAGTCCTCTGACGACGAGTCCAGTGAAGATGATGAGGACGAGTCGTCTGACGAATCTGACGAGGTGGATGAGGTCGTCGTCCTCTCCGACGACGAGCCTGAAGTGCAGCTGCTGGCTCCCGTCCTCGACGCCGTGGAGGGGGACAGGAACCTCCCAATCCACGTGGATGCGCTGACGGAGGTCGATCTCCCAGACGGCGTCGTGGTGAAGCAAGAACAAGATGGCGGCGAGGAAGATGTGGTGGAGCCGGCGCCGGGCAAGAAGAAGAGGGCGGCCGTGACTGCAGTGCGCCGCTCCCATCGCCTGAAGATGCTGAAGAAGGAGGAGTGAAGTGCTGCCTTTAGTTAGTTCAGTGCAAAAAAATTCAGTTTCGTCAGTCCTGGACTTTCATAAGTTCAGTAAGTTCCTAGGCTCAGTTTCGTCAGCACTATCTACTTGCTATCTATGTCAGGCACTATCTACTACTAGTTGCTATCTATGTCAGACTATGAATGGTAGTACTATCTATCTATGTCAGATTATCTATATATGTTAGTTGCTACTTGCTACATATGTTAAGTTATTTGTCACACTATCTAAGCTACTTCCACTCTGCTATATATGTTACTTGCTGCTTTCTACTTCCAACTATGTCACTACTGTCAGTTATCCACACATGATATATGCAGAGTAAAACAGACTCATCATAGATAAAACATTCTTACTTAATTAACTTAGCATGAGTACTCACTTAGCATAGTAGGTCTTAACATAAAAGTCATTACATCATAGATAAAACCAACTAGTTCTTAAACCATAAGAGTACCTCCCTCCCTCATACCATTCTGAAAGCACATAAAACTTTCCCAAAATATACACCTAACATGCATGACATTCCAAGGCCAGCTATATATATAGGCCTACTAATTACTTAACCCACACACCAAGCACTTCACTCATTCATAATTGCCTTGATCCTCTCCAGCTTATCTTTGCTGGCATGCCCAGCATTGACCAGATCAGCAATCAGATACTCCAGCTTCTTCTTCTCTTTCTTAAGTAGGTCCCTGTCCCCCTCCACTTC
>NW_021186534.1:0-2047 GCF_002162155.2 Triticum dicoccoides
CATCAATCCCAGTATCTTCAGCTACTATAGTCGGTTCAGTCAACAATGCCAACATCTTCTTTTGTGAAACCCACTCATCATCTTCCATCTGTGCAGCCATCTTTGATGGCACATAACCAACTCTGGAATGAGTTTGCAGATCAATTAGCTCTGCATAAAATGTTACTTGTTTGCTTGCCCATCCTCCTTGCTGATCAATTTCAGCAACCATGGATTCTCCATCTTCAATTCTCACATATTCACCATTATAGTTATCGAAACGTTGCAGAGATACCTCTTGTTCTGGACCCCAAACAATACTCTCCCCAATTCTCTTCACCAAATTGCCCACGGCCTTCTCCTTCATGATCTCCAATTCCTGGGGATCAACATCTGCAAAATCGACATCCAACCTCACGGTGGTATCTCTATCAATGTCTTGGACACTGCCATCACTGAGCTTGGCTTTACAGGGAAAAAATTCCACTATAATTGCGAATGTGGTGGCAGAACCTGAACCTCCCCTGTTTTGTCAATGGCAGGCAGCGGCGGCAGTCACTACCAAATCGAGTTCGATTCTAAATCGCCAAGAAAAGAGGGTGGCATTACCGATTTGAAGCACTGTCTCCTCGGGGCAGCCCGTCTCCTCGCTCCATCTCATCTAGCCCTCGCTCCATCTCCTATCCAATCAAGCAACAGGGGCAGCATGAGACCACAGATTTATTCAAAATTCAGTGGAATGGGAGTAGTGTTTGGAAAATACTCACTCGCAATAGCCGCTGCAGGGATAGGCGCTCCACCACCGGGCCGCGGAGAAGAAACAACCCCCGGATCCAATGGAGCCCGATTCTAAATCGCAAAGAAACAGAGGGCAGCATGAGGCCACAGATCCCCCAAAATTCTGGGGAGTGGGACTAGGGTTTCGGGCTCACCTCGCAATAGCTCTGCCGCTGCCGAGAAATGCGCTCCACCACCGCGGAGAAGAAACCACTGGCGGAGAAGATGCTTACGGCGGCGCCGCTCGCCCAGTCCAGCACGGGCGAGTCGAGCACGGTCACACAGTCACCGGTCGAGTCGTGGACGGTTGACTCTTGACTATGTGGCCATAGGTGGACCCCACCAGTCAGAGCACATAACCCCCAGTGTCCTAACCAAATCTCAGCCTAACGGACAGCCAACTAGCCGCGTATATGGTGTGTCGCATGGGAGCTATTTTTTCCAACGAAGATGTCGCATGCAAGCTATTACAGCCAACGACGTCGCATGAGAGACAGTTCACACCAACGACGTCGCATGGGAGCTATTCACCCCCCAAGAAACCAACCACCACACCAAGCGGAAATATGGAGAGCACGCCGGCGGCCACCGCCAGCTCCAGCGTCGTCAGCCATGGAGTTCGTAGGGAGGGCGGGAGCCTCCTCCTCCTGCCGTTCCCGGGGGCACAGGGCCACACGAACCCGATGCTGGAGCTGGGCCGCCGCCTTGCGCGCCACGGCCTCCGCCCCACGCTCGTCACCACCCGCCACGTGCTCTCCGTCACCCCGCTCCCCGGCGCGCCCTTCCGCGTGGCTCCCATCTCCGACGGCTTCGACGCCGGCGGCTTCGCCTCATGCCTTGACACCGACGAGTACTTCTCCCGGCTGGAGGCCGTGGGGTCCGAGACGCTGAGGGATCTCCTGCTTTCGGAGGAAACGACCGCGGTGCGCGTGCTAGTGTACGACTCGCACCTGCCGTGGGCAGGGCGGGTGGCGCGCGCGGCCGGCGTGCCTGCCGCGGCGTTCTTCTCGCAGCCGTGCGCTGTGAACGTCATCTACGGTGAGCTGTGGGCGGGTCGGCTGGCGCCGCCGGTGACGGACGGGCGTGAGCTGCTGGCGCGCGGAGCGCTGGGCGTGGAGCTGGGGCCGGAGGACGTGCCGCCATTCGCAGGGGCGCCCGAGTCGCAGCCAGGGTTTTTTAAGATGTCGATTGGGCAGTTCGACGGGCTGGTGGAGGCGGACGACGTGCTCGTCAACTCATTCAGCGACATCGAGCCAACGGTTAGTCGTGTTCCTGTACTCTCTACTCACTC
>NW_021186535.1:0-1067 GCF_002162155.2 Triticum dicoccoides
GGAAGAGAGGTAGGGCTGTGCCAGAACTTCGTGTATAGCTCCCATGCGCCTCCCCACTATATATAGGGGTGGAGGGGCTGGTTTCTTGCCCTCCAAGTCCATTGGGGCGTTGGCCAAGGTGGGAGGAAAGAAATCTCATTATTTCCTTCCCCACCGATTGTTATCCCCCCTTTTTAGGGATCTTGATCTTATCCCTTCGGGATATGATCTTATTCCTTCTAAGGGGGGATCTTGGTGCGCCTTGACCAGGGGTGTGGGGCCTTGCCCCCACTACCCACGTCCATGTGGGTCCCTCCATGCAGGTGGGCCCCACTCCGGAACCTTCTAGAACCTTCCCGGTACAATACCGAAAAATCCCGAACATTTTCCGGTGGCCAAAATAGGACTTCCCATATATAAATCTTTACCTCCGGACCATTCCGGAACTCCTCGTGACGTCCGGGATCTCATCTGGGACTCCGAACAACATTCGGTAACCACATACAAACTTCCTTTATAACCCTAGCGTCATCGAACCTTAAGTGTGTAGACCCTACGGGTTCGGGAGACATGTAGACATGACCGAGACGTTCTCCGGTCAATAACCAACAGCGGGATCTGGATACCCATGATGGCTCCCACATGTTCCACTATGATCTCATCGGATGAACCACGATGTCAAGGACTTAATCAATCCCGTATTCAATTCCCTTTGTCTAGCGGTATGTTACTTGCCCGAGATTCGATCGTCGGTATCCAATACCTTGTTCAATCTCGTTACCGGCAAGTCACTTTACTCGTTCCGTAACACATCATCCCGTGATCAACTCCTTGGTCACATTGCGCATATGATGATGTCCTACCGAGTGGGCCCAGAGATACCTCTCCGTTTACACGGAGTGACAAATCCCAGTCTCGATCCGCATAAAACAATAGATACTTTCGGAGATACCTGTAGTGCACCTTTATAGTCACCCAGTTACGTTGTGACGTTTGATACACCCAAAGCACTCCTACGGTATCCAGGAGTTACACGCTCTCATGGTCAAAGGAAGAGATACTTGACATTGGCAAAGCTCTAGCAAACG
>NW_021186536.1:0-3481 GCF_002162155.2 Triticum dicoccoides
TACTGTGCTGGTCCTAGGCTAGACTGTGCTAGAGACGCGAGCCTAGAACACTAACAAAATCACGGCGCTGCACGTAAACAAGGGAGGAGCACACTCTGAATTTTTTCTCTATTTTTTCACCTTTTTTTTGCACTTTTTTTCCTCTTTTTTTTTTGCTTCGCAACAATTTTTTTTTCGAAAAAGTCTACAAATGGTATAGAAACTGCCTAGCCAGAATTTTCCAGACTTAGTTGTTTTTTTGAAACTGGAGCTATTTTTCTACTGCGGGTAACACGAAAGTTTGGAAGTCCTTCTCTATCACGACTCGGAGTATGGCGTGATCTGGAAGTCGAAAACAAAGCAACAAATACTGGACTCGGACTAGGACTGGTGGCGGAGATGAATCTGGTGGAACTCGGACTGGTGGCAGAGATGAATCTGGTGGAACTCGGATTGGTGGCAGATATATGTTGCAGGTGGACTCGGATTGGCGTGATGGAGGTGGATATGTGGTATATGGCTGCGGTGATGTCGATGGTGGTAGATGGCAGCGGTGATGACGATGGTGGTATATGGCAGCGGTGATGACGATGGTGGTATATGGCAGCGGTGATGACGATGGTGGTATATGGCGGCGGTGATGATGATGATGCGGCGGCGGTGTGACAACTTGTGAACAGAACTCGAAACTCTAAAGGACTAGACACTAAGACCAGCAACTAGACACGACGATGCAACCGCAAATTCAACAACGCAAATACAGAAAACATTATGCAATGGCTCAGACTGGTTCGGATATGATGAACTAACCCTAATTTTTTTTGTGGCTTTTTCGTGGACTATAGATATGAAGAACAGACTCGATCTAAACTACAAAAAACTGTAAAATCTCACCGAGCAACCTGGAAATCAGATACCACTTAATAGAGGCAAAGGTGTCCCGTCTTTCGATGAGATGATGGGTATCGCTTTGGTGGAAGTCGACTTTGATGATCCGACTATGAACGTGCGAGGACGTCGCGCCTTAGCAATCGCTAAACCAACTCCGAGAGGTTATTGACCACGCCGGAGCACGATCAACCTGACCACGAGGGTCTGTTTCCTGCGAGCAAACGAAGAACAAGCAAGAAACTCAGATTGCAATCTAGATATTGCGAATATAAGATGAAAGCTTTATTGATCAAGGTGGGGTTATGTGACGCCTTTGTCTGGTCGTTGAACACAAACGAAGTACGCGAAGTTGCAGCTATGGCGAACTTTAATCTAAACAAAAGCCAAAGTCTAAATGGTGCCCTAAGGGCTGTATATATGGAGGAAGAGAGGGGGAATTTCGTGGCCCTTGGTGGAGGGGTCCGAAATCAACCCTATCTCTTGTTTCCCCACACATACGGACTCTAAAAATAGCCTATACTAATGTATTTCGAAATTACATGGGCCTGGCCCAATAAAAAGGTGACGCAACACCTATAATAGCCTCTGGACGAAATTTATGAAGTGGCATCTTGTATATTTCGTCCAAGGCTTCATGCACTCGTTATGGTGGCTTCAAAGACCTGAAATCATCACTCGTAACTCCATTCTTGTTCCCCTTGTGCATGCCATCATCTCCATGCTTTTTCTTGCTCCAATGTTCATCCTTCTCCAAGCTAGGCCCTTAATTTTTAAGCAAAACAAATATATCCAATTTAGGCAGCATCATATTCTCATGAACATTAGAATCATTACCAACAAACGAAAGTACCTGGTAATTTAGTTGGCGTGCGCGAGCTCTAGTAATTTGTCCAGTATGTATAGCAGCAGGGGCTGTGGGTGTAACAATGGTATTGATGTCCTCATCAGCAAGGAACTCTGATTGCTGGTGGATATATGGTGGTGCTATATGGCAGCAGTGGTGGTATATGGCAGCGGTGGTTGTAGCGGTGGTTGTAGCGGTGGTAGTATATGGATATGGATCGGTGGTGGTATATGGATACGGATTGGTGGTGGTATATGGATACAGATTCAGAGCGTGGTGGTAGGTGGTAGGGGCGATGATGATGGTGCGGTGGCGGCGTGAAAACTTATGACCAGAACTCGAAACTCTAAAAGACTAGACGCTAAGACTAGCAACTTGACGCGACGATGCAACCGCAAATTCAACAAAGCAAAATACTGAAAAGACTATGCAAAGGCTCAGACTGGTTCGGATAGGATGAACTAACCCTATTTTTTTGGCTTTTCGTGGATTATAGGTAAGAAGAACAGACTCGGTCTAAACTACGAAAAACGGTAAAATCTCACCAAGCAACCTGGAAATCTGATACCACTTGATAGAGGCAAAGGTGTCCCGTCTTTCCATGAGATGATGGATATCGCTTTGGTGGCAGTCGACTTTGACGATCCGAGTACAACGTGCGAGGACGTCGTGCCTTAGCAATCGCTAAACCAACTCCGAGAGGTTATTGACCACGCCGGAGCACAATCAACCTGACCACGAGGGTCTGTTTCCTGCGAGCAAATGAAGAACAAGCAAGAAACTGAGATTGCAATCTGGATATTGCGAATATAAGATGAAGGCTTTATTGAGCAAGGTGGGGTTCTGTGACGCCATTGTCTGGTCATTGAACACAAACAAAGTATGCGAAGTTGCAACTATGGTGAACTTTTAATCTAAACAAAACCCAAAGTCTAAACGACGCCCTAAGGCTGTATATATGGAGGAAGAGAGGGGGAATTTCGTGGCCCTTGGTGGAGGGGTCCGAAATCAACCCTATCTCTTGTTTCCCCACACATACGGACTCTAAAAATAACCTATACTAATGTATTTCGAAATTACATGGGCCTGGCCCAATAAAAAGGTGACGCAGCACCTATAATAGCCTCTGGACGAAATTTATGAAGTGGCATCTTGTATATTTCGTCCAAGGCTTCATGCACTTGTTATGGTGGCTTCAAAGACCTGAAATCATCACTCGTAACTCCGTTCTTGTTCCCCTTGTGCATGCCATCATCTCCATGCTTTTTCTTGCTCCAATGTTCATCCTTCTCCAAGCTAGGCCCTTCATTTTTAAGCAAAACAAATGTATCCAATTTAGGCAGCATCATATTCTCATGAACATTAGAATCATTACCAAGAAACGAAAGTACCTGGTAATTTAGTTGGCATGCGCGAGCTCTAGTAATTGGTCCAGTATGTATAGCAGCAGGGGCTGTGGGTGTAACAATGGTATTGATATCCTCATCGGCAAGGAACTCTGATTGGTGGTGGATATATGGTGGTGGTATATGGCAGCGGTGGTGGTATATGGCAGCGGTGGTTGTAGCGGTGGTAGTATATGGATATGGATCGGTGGTGGTATATGGATACGGATTGGTGGTGGTATATGGATACGGATTCGGAGCGTGGTGGTAGGTGGCAGGGGCGATGATGATGGTGCGGTGGCGGCGTGACAACTTATGACCAGAACTCGAAACTCTAAAAGACTAGACGCTAAGACCAGCAACTTGACGCGACGATGCAACC
>NW_021186537.1:0-2122 GCF_002162155.2 Triticum dicoccoides
ATCACACTTTCCTCTTCAAGGAAAACCAACGCAAGCTCAAGACGTAGCAAGAAGGATTTCTGGTGCCGTTGCCGAGGAGGTCTTCGCTCAAGTCAAGACATACCAAGTACCCATCACAAACTCATCTCCCTTGCATTTACATTATTTTCCATTTTCCTCTCATTTTCCTCTCCCCCACTTCACCCTTGCCGTTTTATTTGCCCTCTCTTTCCCAATCTTCTCCTCTCTCTTTTTCGCTTGCCTTTTGTTTGCTCGTCGTTATGTCTAGTTCCTTATCCGCTCCTATGTCTCCCGAGTTTGAAGTTCTTCACTTCAAGCAAAAGTCAAGCAGAAAACTTAAAAGATGCTTGGTATAGTATGATGGAATCTTATCGCAAATGCACCCTAGAGGTGAACTTTAGAATTCTTCTTTGCAATTTTTATGTTGGGTTAAATATGACGCATAGACAACTCTTGGATTGCATTGCCAAGGGAATTTTATTGAAATTGATCCTAGTATTGCTCATGAAATTATAGAGGGAATAGTGGGACCAGTACCTCAAAAGGGAGGATCACATCCTACCCAAGAAGAAACACACGTGTTTGGAAAGATTTGCGAAGTAAAATTTTTTTTACAAAAGTCTCTTGAGCCTCTTAAAAGTGTTAGCGGAAATCTTCACCGCATGAATATGTTGATTACTCTTTGCAATAAGCGGTTGGATTCTTTAGTTCTAAAAACTTCCGAGTATGAAGGGAAACGTAAAGAACCTCCCGGATTCGAGCATGACTCCGCTAAAAAACTGAAAATCAAAGATGACACTACTTAGATCTATTTCGCTTTTATGCCTAGCTAGGGGCGTTAAACGATAGCACTAGTTGGGAGGCAACCCAATTTTATTTGTGTTTTTTTGTTTTTGTTCCTGTTTAGTAATAAATTTTGCATCTACCTTATGTTTAGATGTGTTTTTATATTTTAATTAGTGTTTGTGCCAAGTAGAACCTATAGGATAACCTATGATGATAGTTGATTTGATTCTGCTGAAAAACAGAAACTTTGTGCACACTAAATTAGTTTTGTTAAATCACATAAACGTGCTTTTGCGTTGATTATTTTTTCTGCTGATCAATAAACAATTTTTACAGGACTTCCTATTTTGTTAGGCTTTTTAGAGTTCCAGATGTTTGCGTTAGTTACAGATTGCTACAAACTATTCTGTTTTTGACAGATTGTGTTTTTCGTGTGTTGTTTGCGTATTTTGATGCATCTATGGCTAATATTAAGTGGTATGAACCATAGAGAACTTGGAATACAGTAGGTTTAACACCAATATAAATAAAGAATGATTTCATTACAGTAACTTATGTGGTGGTTTTGTTTTCTTTCACTAACGGAGCTTATAAGACTTCCTGTTGAGTTTTGTGTTGTGAAGTTTTCAAGTTTTGGGTAAAGCTTTGATGGACTATGGAATAAGGAGCGGAAAGAGCCTAAGTTTGGGGATGCCCATGGAACCCCAATATATTCAAGGATAGCCAAAAGCCTAAGCTTGGGGATGCCCCGGGAAGGCATCCCCTTTTTCGTCTTCGTTCATTGGTAACATTACTTGGAGCTATATTTTTATTTGCCACATGATATGTGTTTTGCTTGGAGCGTTGTGTATTATATTAGGATTTGCTTTTTAGTTTACCACAGTCATCCTTGCTGTACACACCTTTTGGGAGAAGCCCACTTGATTTAATTTGTTAGAAAATGCTATGTGCTTCACTTATATCTTTTGAGCTTGATAGTTTTTGCTCTAGTGCTTCACTTATATCTTTTAGAGCACGGCAGTGGCTTAATTTCGTAGAAATTGCTAGTCTCTCATGCTTCACTTATATTATTTTGAGAGTCTTTTATAACAGCATTATATTTGCTATGGTTATAAAATTGGTCCTAGAATGGTAGGCACCCAAGTTGGGTATAATAAAAACTATCATAGGAAGTGAATTGGATGTTATGATCAATTTGATACTTGATAATTGTTTTGAGATATGGAGGTAGTGATATTAAAATCATGCTAGTTGGGTGATTATGAATTTAAAGAATGCTTGTGTTGAAGTTAGCAAGTCCCGTAGCATGCACATATGGTAAAAGTTGTGTGACAAA
>NW_021186538.1:0-3481 GCF_002162155.2 Triticum dicoccoides
TACTGTGCTGGTCCTAGGCTAGACTGTGCTAGAGACGCGAGCCTAGAACACTAACAAAATCACGGCGCTGCACGTAAACAAGGGAGGAGCACACTCTGAATTTTTTCTCTATTTTTTCACCTTTTTTTTGCACTTTTTTTCCTCTTTTTTTTTTGCTTCGCAACAATTTTTTTTTCGAAAAAGTCTACAAATGGTATAGAAACTGCCTAGCCAGAATTTTCCAGACTTAGTTGTTTTTTTGAAACTGGAGCTATTTTTCTACTGCGGGTAACACGAAAGTTTGGAAGTCCTTCTCTATCACGACTCGGAGTATGGCGTGATCTGGAAGTCGAAAACAAAGCAACAAATACTGGACTCGGACTAGGACTGGTGGCGGAGATGAATCTGGTGGAACTCGGACTGGTGGCAGAGATGAATCTGGTGGAACTCGGATTGGTGGCAGATATATGTTGCAGGTGGACTCGGATTGGCGTGATGGAGGTGGATATGTGGTATATGGCTGCGGTGATGTCGATGGTGGTAGATGGCAGCGGTGATGACGATGGTGGTATATGGCAGCGGTGATGACGATGGTGGTATATGGCAGCGGTGATGACGATGGTGGTATATGGCGGCGGTGATGATGATGATGCGGCGGCGGTGTGACAACTTGTGAACAGAACTCGAAACTCTAAAGGACTAGACACTAAGACCAGCAACTAGACACGACGATGCAACCGCAAATTCAACAACGCAAATACAGAAAACATTATGCAATGGCTCAGACTGGTTCGGATATGATGAACTAACCCTAATTTTTTTTGTGGCTTTTTCGTGGACTATAGATATGAAGAACAGACTCGATCTAAACTACGAAAAACTGTAAAATCTCACCGAGCAACCTGGAAATCAGATACCACTTAATAGAGGCAAAGGTGTCCCGTCTTTCGATGAGATGATGGGTATCGCTTTGGTGGAAGTCGACTTTGACGATCCGACTATGAACGTGCGAGGACGTCGCGCCTTAGCAATCGCTAAACCAACTCCGAGAGGTTATTGACCACGCCGGAGCACGATCAACCTGACCACGAGGGTCTGTTTCCTGCGAGCAAACGAAGAACAAGCAAGAAACTCAGATTGCAATCTAGATATTGCGAATATAAGATGAAAGCTTTATTGATCAAGGTGGGGTTATGTGACGCCTTTGTCTGGTCGTTGAACACAAACGAAGTACGCGAAGTTGCAGCTATGGCGAACTTTAATCTAAACAAAAGCCAAAGTCTAAATGGTGCCCTAAGGGCTGTATATATGGAGGAAGAGAGGGGGAATTTCGTGGCCCTTGGTGGAGGGGTCCGAAATCAACCCTATCTCTTGTTTCCCCACACATACGGACTCTAAAAATAGCCTATACTAATGTATTTCGAAATTACATGGGCCTGGCCCAATAAAAAGGTGACGCAACACCTATAATAGCCTCTGGACGAAATTTATGAAGTGGCATCTTGTATATTTCGTCCAAGGCTTCATGCACTCGTTATGGTGGCTTCAAAGACCTGAAATCATCACTCGTAACTCCATTCTTGTTCCCCTTGTGCATGCCATCATCTCCATGCTTTTTCTTGCTCCAATGTTCATCCTTCTCCAAGCTAGGCCCTTAATTTTTAAGCAAAACAAATATATCCAATTTAGGCAGCATCATATTCTCATGAACATTAGAATCATTACCAACAAACGAAAGTACCTGGTAATTTAGTTGGCGTGCGCGAGCTCTAGTAATTTGTCCAGTATGTATAGCAGCAGGGGCTGTGGGTGTAACAATGGTATTGATGTCCTCATCAGCAAGGAACTCTGATTGCTGGTGGATATATGGTGGTGCTATATGGCAGCAGTGGTGGTATATGGCAGCGGTGGTTGTAGCGGTGGTTGTAGCGGTGGTAGTATATGGATATGGATCGGTGGTGGTATATGGATACGGATTGGTGGTGGTATATGGATACAGATTCAGAGCGTGGTGGTAGGTGGTAGGGGCGATGATGATGGTGCGGTGGCGGCGTGAAAACTTATGACCAGAACTCGAAACTCTAAAAGACTAGACGCTAAGACTAGCAACTTGACGCGACGATGCAACCGCAAATTCAACAAAGCAAAATACTGAAAAGACTATGCAAAGGCTCAGACTGGTTCGGATAGGATGAACTAACCCTATTTTTTTGGCTTTTCGTGGATTATAGGTAAGAAGAACAGACTCGGTCTAAACTACGAAAAACGGTAAAATCTCACCAAGCAACCTGGAAATCTGATACCACTTGATAGAGGCAAAGGTGTCCCGTCTTTCCATGAGATGATGGATATCGCTTTGGTGGCAGTCGACTTTGACGATCCGAGTACAACGTGCGAGGACGTCGTGCCTTAGCAATCGCTAAACCAACTCCGAGAGGTTATTGACCACGCCGGAGCACAATCAACCTGACCACGAGGGTCTGTTTCCTGCGAGCAAATGAAGAACAAGCAAGAAACTGAGATTGCAATCTGGATATTGCGAATATAAGATGAAGGCTTTATTGAGCAAGGTGGGGTTCTGTGACGCCATTGTCTGGTCATTGAACACAAACAAAGTATGCGAAGTTGCAACTATGGTGAACTTTTAATCTAAACAAAACCCAAAGTCTAAACGACGCCCTAAGGCTGTATATATGGAGGAAGAGAGGGGGAATTTCGTGGCCCTTGGTGGAGGGGTCCGAAATCAACCCTATCTCTTGTTTCCCCACACATACGGACTCTAAAAATAACCTATACTAATGTATTTCGAAATTACATGGGCCTGGCCCAATAAAAAGGTGACGCAGCACCTATAATAGCCTCTGGACGAAATTTATGAAGTGGCATCTTGTATATTTCGTCCAAGGCTTCATGCACTTGTTATGGTGGCTTCAAAGACCTGAAATCATCACTCGTAACTCCGTTCTTGTTCCCCTTGTGCATGCCATCATCTCCATGCTTTTTCTTGCTCCAATGTTCATCCTTCTCCAAGCTAGGCCCTTCATTTTTAAGCAAAACAAATGTATCCAATTTAGGCAGCATCATATTCTCATGAACATTAGAATCATTACCAAGAAACGAAAGTACCTGGTAATTTAGTTGGCATGCGCGAGCTCTAGTAATTGGTCCAGTATGTATAGCAGCAGGGGCTGTGGGTGTAACAATGGTATTGATATCCTCATCGGCAAGGAACTCTGATTGGTGGTGGATATATGGTGGTGGTATATGGCAGCGGTGGTGGTATATGGCAGCGGTGGTTGTAGCGGTGGTAGTATATGGATATGGATCGGTGGTGGTATATGGATACGGATTGGTGGTGGTATATGGATACGGATTCGGAGCGTGGTGGTAGGTGGCAGGGGCGATGATGATGGTGCGGTGGCGGCGTGACAACTTATGACCAGAACTCGAAACTCTAAAAGACTAGACGCTAAGACCAGCAACTTGACGCGACGATGCAACC
>NW_021186539.1:0-922 GCF_002162155.2 Triticum dicoccoides
GTAAGCGCACCTTGGGGTTCGACAACCATGGAAATCACTTTGGGACCCCAAAACGGTGAGTAATACTCCACGAAACAGTCAAGAATCAGCCAAAACTAAGAGTGTTGACACCTCGGGGTTCGACAACCATGGAAATCGCTTCGGGACCCCAAAATTAAGTAATAGTCCATGAAACGGGTCAGAATCGAAAAAAATTGCGAGTGTTGATGACCGACACGTAAACGAACCCCGTGGTTCGTCAATCGTAGAAATCACTCCGGGACCCCAAAACAGTGAGTAATAGTCCATGAAACGGGCCAGAATCAGCCAAAACTACGAGTGTTGATGACCGACACGTAAACGCACCCCGGGGTTCGTTAGTCGTGGAAATCACTCCGGGACCCGAAAATAGTGAGTAATAGTCCAGGAAACTGACCAGAATTGGCAAAAATTGTGAGTGTTGACGACTGACAAGTAAACGCACCCAGGGTTCGACAACCATGGAAATCGCTTCGGGACCCCAAAACCGAGAAATTGTCCCTGAAACGGGTCAGCATGGACAAAAACTACGAGTGTGGATGACCGACACGTAAGCGCACCTTGGGGTTCGACAATCATGGAAACCGCTTTGGGACCCCAAAACGGTGAGTAATAGTCCACGAAACATGTCAGAATCGACAAAAACCGCGAGTGTTGATGATCGACACGTAAACGCATCCCAGGGTTCGTTAATCATGGAAATCACCCCCGGACCCCAAAACAGTGAGTGTCCAGGAAACAGGCTAGAATCGACCAAAACTGCGAGTGTTGATGACCGACACATAAGCTCACCATGGGGTTCAACAACTATGGAAATCGTTTTGGGACCCCAAAACGGCGAGTAATAGTCCATGAAACGGGTCAAAATTGGCCAATACCGTGAGTGTTGATGATGGACACATAA
>NW_021186540.1:0-897 GCF_002162155.2 Triticum dicoccoides
GTAAGCGCACCTTGGGGTTCGACAACCATGGAAATCACTTTGGGACCCCAAAACGGTGAGTAATACTCCACGAAACAGTCAAGAATCAGCCAAAACTAAGAGTGTTGACACCTCGGGGTTCGACAACCATGGAAATCGCTTCGGGACCCCAAAATTAAGTAATAGTCCATGAAACGGGTCAGAATCGAAAAAAATTGCGAGTGTTGATGACCGACACGTAAACGAACCCCGTGGTTCGTCAATCGTAGAAATCACTCCGGGACCCCAAAACAGTGAGTAATAGTCCATGAAACGGGCCAGAATCAGCCAAAACTACGAGTGTTGATGACCGACACGTAAACGCACCCCGGGGTTCGTTAGTCGTGGAAATCACTCCGGGACCCGAAAATAGTGAGTAATAGTCCAGGAAACGGACCAGAATTGGCAAAAATTGTGAGTGTTGACGACTGACAAGTAAACGCACCCAGGGTTCGACAACCATGGAAATCGCTTCGGGACCCCAAAACCGAGAAATTGTCCCTGAAACGGGTCAGCATGGACAAAAACTACGAGTGTGGATGACCGACACGTAAGCGCACCTTGGGGTTCGACAATCATGGAAACCACTTTGGGACCCCAAAACGGTGAGTAATAGTCCACGAAACATGTCAGAATCGACAAAAACCGCGAGTGTTGATGATCGACACGTAAACGCATCCCAGGGTTCGTTAATCATGGAAATCACCCCCGGACCCCAAAACAGTGAGTGTCCAGGAAACAGGCTAGAATCGACCAAAACTGCGAGTGTTGATGACCGACACATAAGCTCACCATGGGGTTCAACAACTATGGAAATCGTTTTGGGACCCCAAAACGGCGAGTAATAGTCCATGAAACGGGTCAAAATTGGCCAATACC
>NW_021186541.1:0-970 GCF_002162155.2 Triticum dicoccoides
AAAAAATGAGCATAGATGCGCTTATAGAGAAAAATTCAACTTAAATTCACCGTAAATTTCTATGATTTCAGAGAAATTCACTCTGAATTTAGGTTAAACTTTTCTCTATAAGGGCATCTATTTTCATTTTGAGAGGAGCTCAACAAGGCAGAGAGGGAAGGGCTTATAAACCGGTGTGAGCCCCTTTCGGTTGGAGAGGTGGGACTAAACTCTGCCCGCAACGAGGACCAACCCTTTTGTCCCGGTTTGTGGCACAAACCGGGACTAATGGTCATGGGCCAGGGGCGAGGAGCATTGGTCCCGGTTGGTGCCACGAACCGGGACCAATGCCCCCTTTAGTCCCGGGTGGTGGTACCAACTGGGACCAAAGGCCTTGCGCTGCATGCGGCAAAAGTTTAGTCCCACCTCGCTAGTTGAGAGGGGCTCGGAGTGGTTTATAAGCCCCAATGCGGCTGCCCTCTCGAGCTCCTCTCAAATGCAGGCTTACGGGCCTAATCTCACACTATGCTGTCTATGGGCCTATTGGGTCTTCTGCAGGCCTGAATCCTGGCCCAGGTTGGGTTTCTAGTCACATTCAGGCCGTGCTGGCCCAATAGGTGGCAGTTTTTTTTTATTTTTTTCCAGTTTTTTGTTTTGTTTTTTGCATTATTTATTTTCTTTTGTTTCTTGCTTTATTTTTTAATTCATTTTGCCTTTAGGTTAGAAAAATTGTAAACTTTCTGTTAGTGCCATTAGTTTTCAAATTTGAATAGTTAAAATTTGAATTCTTTGAAATTTGTGTGAAGCACAAGTTTGTGATTAACTTTACTATAAAAATAGCTTTTTCCCATTTTTTTGTTTTTTGCATTATTTTTTTCTTTTGTTTTTTGCTTTTTTAAATTCTTTTTTCTTTTTGGTTAGCAAAATTATAAACTTTCTGTTAGTGCCCTTACTTTTAGAAAAATTATAAACTTTCTGTTAGTGCCATTAG
>NW_021186542.1:0-2206 GCF_002162155.2 Triticum dicoccoides
CGTGCTCGGAACGTGCCAGGTGGTCTTGTTGTAGGTTACTCCGGGCGCGCTTAGTTATGTCCGGCCGCTTAACGGCCAGACTCGAGAATTGCCTTAAGAGGCTGCATTGTACTTCTGCCGCGAGAGCCGCTGTATGTTCCTCCGTTCGGAGAGAATGTTCAGTGTTTCCGTTGATCGTGATGACTCCTCTAGGGCCTGGCATCTTGAGCTTGAGGTATGCATAGTGCGGCACCGCGTTGAACTTTGCAAACACGGTACGTCCGAGCAAGGCATGATAGCCGCAGCGGAACGGGACTATGTCGAAGATTAACTCCTCGCTGCGGAAGTAATCCGGGGATCCGAAGACCACTTCCAGTGTAACTGAGCCTGTACAATTGGCTTCTACACCTGGTATGATGCCTTTAAAGGTCGTCTTGGTAGGTTTAATCCTTGAGGGGTCTATGCCCATTTTGCACACTGTATCCTGATAAAGCAGGTTCAGGCTGCTGCCGCCGTCCATCAGGACTCTGGTGAGGTGAAATTCATCGACGATTGGGTCTAGGACCAATGCGGCGAATCCGCCATGGCGGATGCTGGTGGGGTGGTCCCTTTGGTCAAAAGTGATCGGGCAGGAGGACCATGGATTGAACTTCGGGGCGACTGGCTCCATCGCGTATACATCCCTGAGTGCACGCTTCCGCTCCCTTTTGGGTATGTGCGTTGCGTATATCATGTTCACCGTCCGCACCTGTGGGGGGAAACCCTTCTATCCTCCATTGTTCGGTGGTCGGGTCTCTTCCTCGTCATCGCTATGCAGCCCCTT
Organism: Triticum dicoccoides; assembly: GCF_002162155.2. Lineage (NCBI taxonomy): Eukaryota > Viridiplantae > Streptophyta > Magnoliopsida > Poales > Poaceae > Triticum > Triticum dicoccoides. The sequence goes on from NW_021186542.1 coordinate 803, forward strand.
GTCATTGTTTTCGGCAATTAACTTGTCTGCCTGCTTGAATACCCAACAGTCCCTATTGGTGTGGTTAGTTGGCTTTTCGGGGGTGCCGTGTATCTGGCACAAGCGGTCGAGTATTCGGTCCAAATTGGACAGACCCAGAGCAGTTCTTTTGAATGGCTTTTTCCGCTGACCGGGTTTGGAGCCTCTGAATCCGGCATTGACTGTTGTATCCTCACTACTGTTGCCGTTAATGCGGCGCTTGCTTTTGTTACGACGCGACCTGCCATTCCGGTCCTTGAAATTTGGACTGCCAGAATTTTTGCTAAGGTTGTTGCTGCGTGCTAGCCAGCTGTCCTCACCCACGCAAAAGCGGGTCATGAGTGATGTAAGGGTTGCCATGGATTTCGGCTTTTCCTGTCCCACGTGCTGGGCAAGCCATTCGTCGCGGATGTTATGCTTGAAGGCTACGAGGGCCTCCGCATCCGGACAGTCGACGATTTGGTTTTTCTTTGTTAAGAACCGTGTCCAGAATTGTCTGGCCGATTCGCCTGGCTGCTGAATTATGTGGCTTAGGTCATCAGCGTCTGGTGGTCGCACATACGTGCCTTGGAAGTTATCGAGGAATGCGGCTTCCAGGTCTTTCCAACTCCCAATTGACTCTGCTGGCAAGCTGTTAAGCCAATGCTGAGCTGGTCCTTTAAGCTTGAGGGGAAGATATTTGATGGCGTGAAGATCGTCACCGCGGGCCATGTGGATGTGAAGAAGATAGTCTTCGATCCAAACCGCGGGGTCTGTTGTGCCATCGTAAGATTCGATATTCACGGGTTTAAACCCTTCGGGGATTTGATGATCCATTACTTCATCTGTGAAGCATAGTGGGTGTGCGGCGCCTCTGTACTAGGCGATATCACGATGGAGCTCAAAAGAGCTTTGTCTATTTTGTTCGGCCTGGCCGGACTTACTGTGTCCGGCGCGACGGTTGTCGTCACGTACTGTGGGGCGCCCACGCGATCCATAGATCGATCTTGATTGTCTTGCCTTATCCTCCAATATATCTCGCAAGTCCAGAGCGTTCCCCTGTGGTCTTGTGCTTTTCGAGCGGTGCCAGGGTACGGGTCTAGTGAAGGACCTAGAGGCCTCTCTGTCGCGACCACGGGGTGGTCGGTCAGCCGTATTGTCTCCTGGTGATGCGGGTTCATACGCTTCCTCCTCTAATCGGGGGAGCAGCTTGCGTTTAGGGTAGCTTTTGGAGGGGCGTTCGAGCTCATGCTCTTCGGCCACGAGGACTTCAGTCCATCTGTCGGCTAGCAGATCTTGATCAGCTCTAAGCTGTTGCTGCTTTTTCTTGAGGCTGTTCGCCGTGGCCATAAGCCTGCGTTTAAAACGCTCTTGTTCGACGGGATCCTCAGGCACGACGAATTCATC
>NW_021186543.1:0-630 GCF_002162155.2 Triticum dicoccoides
CGTGGGGAGACGAAGTGCGGGGCCGGCGACGAGCGAGCTCGCGGGCGGCAGAGGAGGCGCCGCCGGAGTGGGGCCGCGTGGACGGGCTGGCGTGAGGGGCGAGGCCACGGCAGCTGCAGCAGTGGGAGGCGCGGGCGCAGCCAGGCCACGGCCAGAGGCGACGTCGGGCGCGCGGGACGCGGCCTGTAGTCTGCGGGTGAAGAAGGACGCGGCTAGGCGGAGGCAAATCCATGGTGGGCAGGGGCTCGCGGCCTGGGGCGTTGGGGAGCCCAACGGAAGTGGGGATCCGGCCATGGCGGACAGCGACGCGCGGGAGCATCTACGGCGACGAATCAAGACGAGGAACAAGGGGGAAATGGAGGGGATCTCACAGCGAAGTTGTAGGGCAAGTCAGTGGGCTCGGGGATGCGTCGGGGACGACGAATCGATGACGAAGTTGTGCGACGGCCGACGGGGAAGAAGATGAAGCAGGCGTCGTCGATGGGCGACGAGCGGCGCTGGCGATGGGGCGGCGTTGAGGCGCGATGGCGTAGGGGCGGGAGGGCGTCACGGCGAGGGGGGTCTCCGGCGTAGTGGGATGATGGCGACGATAGCGGGGTGGCGTCGGGCGACTTCAGGTGTTCGCCCCGA
>NW_021186544.1:0-1021 GCF_002162155.2 Triticum dicoccoides
GGCCCAGCCCACCGCCGCCTCCCTCCCCTGTCGCCTTCCTCCTCTGCCAGGAGGACGGGCACGCGCCCGGCGCGCGCGGCCACGCGCCCCGGCCACCTCCTCCCTGCTTCGGCCACCTCCTGCCTCCCTGCTTGCCTCCACTACTCCCTGGAGACGCCACGCGGCCCCCACGAACTCTCTCACTCTCCCGTATCTCTCCCTCCGTCCCTATCCCCTCTGCTCTCTCTCTCTCACGATCGACCACGAGCACCCGAGAGCACCGACGAGCTCCACCGCGGCCAGTGTCCACCCCTCGCCTCGGCGATGCTTCCAGAGGAACCGCCGCGCCTTCCTCTTCGTCCCCACCAACTCACGTGATGCCGGGAGCCCTGCATCGCCGCCCACGTCGCCGTTCCCCTCCTCGCCCACCGGAACTCGCCGCCGTTCGATTCGCCGGCTCCGGACCATCCCCGGCCTCGTCTCCGCCTCGAATGGATCCGCTGTGAGCCTCCGCTGCCTCTCCTGTGCTCGCCCCCTCCGTTCTCGCCCCCTAGCCCCATCTCCCACCGCGGCCGAGAGCTTCTCGCCGCCGGCCATGGCGTGGCCGTGGCCACAGCCACCGCAGCTCGTTCCCGAGCCCACCATCGTGATCAGCACGATCGCATGAAACCATAGACACCCACAACGCCTCCTCCCGTGCTCTGTAACGCCACCCCGAGATTGCCCGAGCTCCGGCAGCCGCAAAAGAGCTCGCCGCCGGCAGCTCCGGCCACCCCAGCTCCTCCCACTTGCACTACCAGACGCGCGCGACCCCCAGCTACGCGTAGGACCAATCCGCCGTCCAAATGGTCGCCTGTGGGCGAAACCCGACGCGCTCCGCCGCCACTGACCTCGCCGGCGACGAGCCGTCGGCCTAACCCCGGTCTAGTTAACCACTAATGACCCAGCTAACCTCCCCAGAGCCACTGACGTATGGGCCCCACGCCTTAGTTAATATTTATTATTTTCTGTTAAGTGTTAAACTAACCCCCACGGGCCCACA
>NW_021186545.1:0-2222 GCF_002162155.2 Triticum dicoccoides
AATCAAGCCGAATATGAAGCATTGTTATTCGGTCTAGAGATGTTACTTGCTATAGGTGTTACACATATTGAGGCTTACGGTGATTCGTTACTAGTGGTGCAGCAAATATCCAGAGTCTTTCAGTGTTTTGACGAATCACTTAATGTTTATCTTGATAGATGTCTAGATATAATTTCTACTTTGGATTGTTTTAGCATTGCACATATATCTAGACATGACAATTGGAAAGCAAATGAGTTGGCACAGCAAGCATCTGGATATCATGTTGATCATGGCATGTTTCATATTTCTCAAAGTCTGATGTCTTGTCTTACCAGTATAGAAGAGGCCGAACAAGAACCCACTGATTCGGTCATTAACAAAAAATCTAGTGCAGATGACAAATCCGACTGGAGGAAGCCCATTGTTGCTTACTTGCGCAATCCGAGTGAAAGGGTGGACAGGGCTGTTCGGCGTATGGCTTTTAAATATACTATGAGGGACGATGACCTTTATCGCCGAACAGTTGATGATGTTCTTTTAAAATGCTTGGATGAGGATCAAGCAAGAGTTGCTATGGGAGAGGTACATGAGGGCATTTGTGGTACTCACCAGTCGGCTCCTAAGATGAAATGGTTATTACGACGTGCTGGGTTTTATTGGCCAACCATGATTAATGATTGCTTCAGATATTATAAAGGATGCGAAGCTTGTCAAAAATTTGGTGATATTCGATTGGCTCCTGCTGCTATGTTGCATCCTATTATCAAGCCGTGGCCTTTCAGAGGATGGGGTTTGGACTTTATTGGGCAAATTCATCCATCTTCCTCAAAGGGGCATCGATTCGTGTTGGTGGCAACTGATTATTTCACTAAATGGTCTGAAGCAGTACCTCTCAAGAACATGACACATACGGAGGTGATTCAATTCATAACCGAGCATATTATTCATAGATTCGGTATTCCTCAAACGTTAACTACGGATCAAGGTTCATCTTTTATGTCACACCAAGTCAGAGAGTTTGCCGAATCTTATAATATAAAGTTGCTCAATTCCTCTCCATATTATGCCCAAGCTAATGGACAAGCTGAGTCTAGCAATAAAATTTTAATCAAGCTCATCAAGAAGAAGATTGAGGATAATCCAAGGAGATGGCATGACTTGTTGTCTGAGGCATTATGGGCACATAGAATCTCAAGGCATGGTGCTACGAAAGTGACTCCATATGAGCTAGCATATGGTCAGGAGGCTGTTTTACCGGTGGAGGTAAATTTGAATGCTTTGAGAATAGCCAAACAAAATGATTTGTCGGCAATAGACTTCTATAACTTGATGATGGACAACATTGACGAGGTTGCTGATAAACGTTTGGCTGCTTTGAATGCCATAGAGAGAGATAAGTTGAGGGTAGCAAGGGCTTACAATAAGAAAGTTAAGTTGAAGAATTTTCAAGTTGGTGATCTTGTCTGGAAAGTGATTCTGCCGATTGGTTCAAGAGATAGAGAATTCGGGAAGTGGTCTCCAAGTTGGGAAGGTCCTTTTAGGATTACAAGAATCGTTCCCGGAAATTCATATTTGGTGGAATCAATACAAGGGGCATTGTTACCTCGAGCTCTCAATGGCAAATATTTGAAGAAGTACCACCCGAGTGTGTGGCAGGAAGCCTAAGTAGGCAATGGCCGATATACAATTATCGCCCTTAGCACAAACATGGCCGATACATAATTATCGCCCTGAGAAAAATAAATGCCCGATGGAGTGTTAACATCGTCCTTAGAACGAACACTATGCATATTATTTTTCGGCATGCAAGCTTTGCCGAAAAACAGGGGGGCATGTGTTGACACCTGATTTTGGCAAGATACAAAGTGAAAGGGTTTTCAACATGAGAAAATTTCATATCGCCGAGTGGAATAACTTTGATGTTTAGGCTATCGACATTCGACCTCATCTCAGTGGCCGAAGCTGTACTCCGAGTGACAAAATTTAATATTCTGAGTGCTTTTCGGCCGATTACGTCCTCAATATAACCTCAGATGAAGGAGTGCTCTAAAGGAATTGTCTTCGTCTCGTCGAGACAGTCGATTTTCATATATAAATCATCTCAATCCGAGTTCATATGCAAAAGTTATAGTCAATACGGTCTGGACAGGTCAGAGACCAAAATATTACGCTTGACACCAGACACATGTTGATAAGTGTCTGACGCAATGCGTGAGCAATTCGGCCTTCAAGATGGCCTT
>NW_021186546.1:0-1028 GCF_002162155.2 Triticum dicoccoides
GTGCCACCGGGATTACCGCCTATTCGAGGGATTGAGCATCAGATTGACTTAATTCCCGGTGCTTCACTGCCAAACCGTGCACCATACCGTACCAATCCAGAGGAGACGAAGGAGATTATGCGTCAAGTACAAGAGCTTCTCGACAAAGGTTATATACGCGAATCCCTTAGTCCTTGTGCTGTTCCTATTATTCTAGTGCCGAAAAAGGATGGTACATCACGTATGTGTGTTGATTGTAGAGGCATTAATAATATTACTATTCGTTATCGTCATCCTATTCCTAGGCTAGATGATATGCTTGATGAATTGAGTGGCTCTACAATATTCTCCAAAGTTGATTTGCGTAGTGGCTACCATCAAATTCGTATGAAATTGGGAGATGAATGGAAAACAGCATTTAAAACTAAGTTTGGATTATATGAGTGGTTAGTCATGCCTTTTGGGTTAACTAATGCACCTAGTACTTTCATGAGATTAATGAATGAAGTTTTACGCGCTTTCATTGGACGATTTGTGGTAGTTTACTTTGATGACATATTGATTTATAGCAGATCTTTGGAAGAACATTTGGAACATCTATGTGCTGTTTTTATTGCTCTACGTGATGCACGTTTGTTTGGTAACCTTGGGAAGTGCACCTTTTGCACCGACCGAGTATCTTTTCTTGGCTATGTTGTTACTCCACAGGGAATTGAAGTTGATAAAGCCAAGATTGAAGCTATTGAGAGTTGGCCGCAACCCAAAACGGTCACACACGTGAGGAGTTTTCTTGGCCTCGCTGGATTCTATAGGCGTTTTGTGAGAGATTTCAGCACCATTGCTGCACCTCTCAATGAGCTTACAAAGAAAGATGTGCCTTTTCTTTGGGGTACCGCACAGGAAGAAGCCTTCTCCGTATTGAAAGATAAGTTGACACATGCTCCTTTACTCCAACTTCCTGATTTTAATAAGACTTTTGAGCTTGAATGTGATGCTAGTGGAATTGGATTAGGAGGTGTGTTATTACAAGATGGCAAACCCGTTGCATA
>NW_021186547.1:0-1603 GCF_002162155.2 Triticum dicoccoides
GAATCCCTTAGTCCTTGTGCTGTTCCTATTATTCTAGTGCCGAAAAAGGATGGTACATCACGTATGTGTGTTGATTGTAGAGGCACTAATAATATTACTATTCGTTATCATCATCCTATTCCTAGGCTAGATGATATGCTTGATGAATTGAGTGGCTCTACAATATTCTCCAAAGTTGATTTGCGTAGTGGCTACCATCAAATTCGTATGAAATTGGGAGATGAATGGAAAACAGCATTTAAAACTAAGTTTGGATTATATGAGTGGTTAGTCATGCCTTTTGGGTTAACTAATGCACCTAGTACTTTCATGAGATTAATGAACGAAGTTTTACGTGCTTTCATTGGACGATTTGTGGTAGTTTACTTTGATGACATATTGATTTATAGCAGATCTTTGGAAGAACATGTGGAACATTTACGTGCTGTTTTTATTGCTCTACGTGATGCACGTTTGTTTGGTAACCTTGGGAAGTGCACCTTTTGCACCGACCGAGTATCTTTTCTTGGCTATGTTATTACTCCACAGGGAATTGAAGTTGATAAAGCCAAGATTGAAGCTATTGAGAGTTGGCCACAGCCCAAAACGGTCACACAAGTGAGGAGTTTTCTTGGCCTCGCTGGATTCTATAGGCGTTTTGTGAGAGATTTCAGCACCATTGCTGCACCTCTCAATGAGCTTACAAAGAAAGATGTGCCTTTTCTTTGGGGTACCGCACAGGAAGAAGCCTTCACGGTATTGAAAGATAAGTTGACACATGCTCCTTTACTCCAACTTCCGGATTTTAATAAGACTTTTGAGCTTGAATGTGATGCTAGTGGAATTGGATTAGGAGGTGTGTTATTACAAGATGGCAAACCTGTTGCATACTTTTCCGAAAAATTGAGTGGGCCTAGTCTGAATTATTCTACTTATGATAAAGAATTATATGCTCTTGTTCGGACTTTATAAACATGGCAACATTATTTATGGCCCAAAGAATTTGTTATACATTCTGATCATGAATCTTTGAAACATATTAAAAGTCAAGCTAAACTGAATCGTAGACATGCTAAATGGGTTGAATTCATTGAGACTTTCCCTTATGTCATTAAACACAAGAAGGGAAAAGAAAATGTTATTGCTGATGCATTGTCTCGCCGCTATACTATGCTTTCACAACTTGACTTCAAAATATTTGGTTTGGAGACCATCAAAGATCAATATGTGCATGATGCTGATTTTAAAGATGTAATGCAGAATTGTAAAGAAGGAAGAATGTGGAACAAGTTCGTCGTTAACGATGGATTTCTGTTTCGTGCTAACAAGCTATGCATTCCAGCTAGCTCCGTTCGTCTTTTGTTGTTGCAGGAGGCGCATGGAGGAGGATTAATGGGACACTTTGGCGTGAAGAAGACGGAGGACGTACTTGCTACACATTTCTTTTGGCCAAAGATGAGACGGGATGTTGAGCGTTTTATTGCTCGATGCACTACATGTCAAAAAGCTAAGTCACGACTCAATCCTCATGGTTTATATATGCCTTTGCCTGTACCTAGTGTTCCTTGGGAGGATATATCTATGGACTTTGTTTTAGGTTTACCTCGAACAAAGAAGGGGAGGG
>NW_021186548.1:0-1013 GCF_002162155.2 Triticum dicoccoides
CCGGGAAGAAGCCAAAGAATGGACCCAAGCCCGAGACTGAGTGCTTTTATTGCAAGGGAAGCGGTCACTGGAAGCGGAACTGCCCTAAGTACTTAGCGGATAAGAAGGCCGGCAAAACCAAAGGTATATGTGATATACATGTAATTGATGTGTACCTTACTAGTGCCCGTAGTAGCTCCTGGGTATTTGATACCGGTGCAGTTGCTCACATTTGTAACTCAAAGCAGGGGCTGCGGAATAAGCGGAAACTGGCAAAGGACGAGGTGACGATGCGCGTCGGGAATGGTTCCAAGGTCAATGTGATCGCCGTCGGCACGCTACCTCTGCATCTCCCTTCGGGATTAGTTTTAAACCTTAATAATTGTTATTTAGTGCCAGCTTTGAGCATGAACATTGTATCGGGATCTCGTTTAATTTGAGATGGCTACTCTTTTAAATCTGAGAATAATAGTTGTTCCATTTTTATGAGAGATATGTTTTATGGTCATGCTCCTATGGTGAATGGTTTATTCCTTATGAATCTCGAATGTGATGCTACACATATTCATAATGTGAGTACCAAAAGAAGTAAGGTTGATAATGATAGTCCCACATACTTGTGGCACTGCCGCCTTGGTCACATAGGTGTCAAACGCATGAAGAAGCTCCATGCTGATGGACTTTTAGAGTCTCTTGATTATGAATCATTTGACACGTGCGAACCATGCCTTATGGGTAAAATGACCAAGACTCCGTTCTCAGGAACAATGGAGCGAGCAACCGACTTATTGGAAATCATACATACCGATGTGTGCGGTCCAATGAGTGTTGAGGCTCGCGGTGGCTATCGTTATGTTCTCACCCTCACTGATGATTTAAGTAGGTATGGGTATATCTACTTAATGAAACACAAGTCTGAAACCTTTGAAAAGTTCAAGGAATTTCAGAATGAGGTTGAAAATCAACGTGACAGGAAAATCAAGTTTCTACGATCAGATCGTGGAGGAGAATACTTGAGTCACGAGTTTGGGGCA
>NW_021186549.1:0-1268 GCF_002162155.2 Triticum dicoccoides
GCACCCTCACTCACTCTCTCAAAGCTAAGGGTGCGTTTGGTTGCAAGGGCGGTCATGAATGGGTTGGGATCATTCAGAAAATAGACATGTTTGGTTATAAAGCACATGAATGGTTCGAGCCAAAAAAAGAGAATATGCCATGAAGATGCTGAACCGTTCCACCCAACCAAATCGGTCGAATCAAATGGCCACCCTTTGCATGCATGACTATGTGAGCATGACTGGTGGTCCCGTCCTAAATAATTAGCTCACCACTTATATTCAGCCAAACACATGAATTGAATGGTTCAATCCCAAAAAAATTGAACGGTCCCAACCCATTCATACGACACCTTCAGCCAAACGCATCCTAAGCTAGCTGAGCTGGGCGGTGCTCTCTGCTCCCCACCTCTGCTGCTCTCACCTCCGCCTCGCCGTCCTCTCCGGGAACGCAGCCCCGGTCGCTTCCACTCCGGCTGTCCGGCAACGCACTCCCATCACCTCGCCCTCTCACCGCGGCGACGTCGGCTCCCGGATCTGAACCAGCCGCAACCTACCGCCGCCGGACAGCAGCAGGTCAGGTCAGCGCTCCCTCTCTCTCTCTCTCTCTCTAACCAATTGTTAGGGCCGACTAGACTAGTATTGGATTTGTGAGATTTGAGTGCTCCAGGATGAATGCCTAGCTAGGCCTAGCTTTGGTTGAGAAACACGCAAGTTTCCTTTAAGCAATAGTATTACGTGCTGGTGCTACCGTCGTGGATTTGGAAATTAAAGAAATATGAAAAGGAGGATGCCTAAGTTTGGATTTGAAAAATACTGAAAGCAATATGGAATGGATTTTGCGAGATTTGAATAACGATATGTAGGTAAATGCGTAATATAAGTTTGGTTGACCACACAGAAACAAATAAACAACATCTCTTTAACCATTTTTATTTTATTTATGTGCTTAATTAATTCCCATATATAGTTGGTAGTATAAAGTTAAAGAATGTGACTGCAAATTCCTGGCCTCATGCCTTCCTTTATATTTCTCTTGTGATTGCAAATTCTCAACAGGTACCCATCCCTGGCCTGCTGTGCTGCGACTCAACCCCCCATTTGCAGCAGCAGCAGCAGCAGCTAGGTAGTAGGCAGCGGCATCTGTCACCGGCAGCAAAGGCAGGCAGGCGGTGCGCTCGCGCCAACGTACGTACTATGCACGCACTCCGCCCCTTTAGTTTGCAGCTTCCAGCAGCCGTTTTAACTTTTAACATCAAATTCCTTTTGATTCCTTGATTGATGCAGGC
>NW_021186550.1:0-1135 GCF_002162155.2 Triticum dicoccoides
GTAATTATATGGTAATAAATTTAAATTACCCCAAAGGCTATCAATCCAGGTATGGTAAGGCCATAACTCGGGAAATATCGAATATGGTAATAAATTTAAATTACCACCAGGTATGGTAAGGCTATCCACGTATAGTAATAAATCATATAGTAATAAATCATAATTAATCCATGTATAGTAATAAATCAATCCAGGTATGGTAAGGTCATAACTCAGGATATTTTGAATATGGTAATTATATGGTAATAAATTTAAATTACCCCAAAGGCTATCAATCCAAGTATGGTAAGGCCATAACTCGGGAAATATCGAATATGGTAATAAATTTAAATTACCACCAGGTATGGTAAGGCTATCGATCCAGGTATGGCATGCCCTCACCTGATCACCTATCACAATCTCCAGCCCCACGCACGCACCAAAGAACCCACCCGGCACCAAATGCAGCTCCTCTCGATCCCCTCGAGTAAACGTCGCCGCCGTCGTGCGATCTTCCTAACACAGACGCCGTCGCCGCCTCCTTCCCACCTACGGCGTCCCACGTCCATGGTGACGGCGCTCGCGTCCTACACTGACCCTCCGCCTCATATAGGTTGGTCGTTGATGGAGTGGGATGTGCCGCTGCGGTTTGGGGAGGCGAATCACGATCTGGTTGGGATCTCAGTGTGGACTCATTCTCTGCGATGAAGGATGGCGCTGCCTCTCTGGCAAATGGGATCGGAGGAAGGGGCTCTACGTCGTGAATGTCGGCGAGGCAGCGGCTGAAGGCGAGCCCGACGGTGAGCACGGGTGTTCGTCCCATGAAATAGGCGGCCACGGAGGGCGGATCTGAGGCCACCCCAATCGCCGGTGGCCCTTCCTCCCATCGCTCATCGCCTCCATTCTCTCTCTCCTCTAAATCTTTGTCGCCCCTGCCTGATTCTGGCCGACGCCATCCGGCTCTCGCATCGACCACCACCAGCACGGCTGCGGACGAGGCGCAACCGCAGACGCCGCCGCCGCCATCCTCATCCACCTCCTGCACCATCCTTCCCAGCCATCGTCGGGGGCACCCGCCATCTGCGCTCTAGCCCACCCGCTCCCTCCTATCCCCTCCCCCTGCCTGCCAGCCCCGTGATCCATCGCACAGATGGCA
>NW_021186551.1:0-1263 GCF_002162155.2 Triticum dicoccoides
TATTTGCTTAGAACGACGGTAGTAAATAAGATGATCCCTTACAACAATTTCAAGAAGTGTTCTCCCCTAACTGTGCACCGTTGCGACAGTTCGTGTTTCGAAGCACCACGTGATGATCGGGTGTTAGATTCTAACGTTCACATACAACGGGTGTAAGACAGATTTACACACGCGAAACACTTAGGGTTAACTTGACGAGCCTAGCATGTACAGACATGGCCTCGGAACACGGAGACCGAAAGGTCGAACATGAGTCGTATAGAAGATACGATCAACATGAAGATGTTCACTGATGATGACTAGTCCGTCTCACGTGATGATCGGACACGGCCTAGTTTGACTCGGATCATGTAATCACTTAGATGACTAGAGGGATGTCTATCTGAGTGGGAGTTCATAAGATGAACTTAATTATCCTGAACATAGTCAAAAGGTTTTTGCAAATTATGTCGTAGCTCACACTATAGTTCTACTGTTTAGATATGTTCCTAGAGAAAAATTAGTTGAAAGTTGATAGTAGCAATTATGCGGACTAGGTCCGTAAACTGAGGATTGTCCTCATTGCTTCATAAAAGGCTTATGTCCTTAATGCACCGCTCAGTGTGCTGAACCTCGAACTTTGTCTGTGGTTGTTGCGAACATCTGACATACACGTTTTGATAACTACATGATAGTTCAGTTAAACGGTTTAGAGTTGAGGCACCAAAGACGTTTTTGAAACATCGCGAAACATATGAGATGTTTTGAGGGCTGAAATTGGGATTTCAGGCTCGTGCCCATGTCAAGAGGTATAAGACCTCCGATGACTTTCTTAACCTGCAAACTAAGGAGAAAAGCTCAATTGTTGAGCTTGTGCTCAGATTGTCTGAGTACAACAATCATTTGAATCGAGTGGGAGATCTTCCAGATAAGACAGTGATGGTTCTCCAAAGTCATTGCCACCAAGCTATTAGAGCTTCGTGATGAACTATAACATATCAGGGATAGATATGATGATCCTTGAGGTATTCGCGATGTTTGACACCGCGAAAGTAGAAATCAAGAAGGAGCATCAATTGTTGATGGTTGGTGAAACCACTAGTTTCAAGAAGGGCAAGGGCAAGAAGGGATACTTCATGAAACGGCAAATCAGCTGCTGCTCTAGTGAAGAAACCCAAGGTAAAACCCAAACCCGAGACTAAGTGCTTCTGTAATAAGGGGAACAACCACTAGAGCAGAATTACCCTAGATACTTGGTAGATAAGAAGGCTGGCAAGGTCGATA
>NW_021186552.1:0-937 GCF_002162155.2 Triticum dicoccoides
TTAAATCAGGAAATTCCAGAATATTATTTAAACTTCAAAAATTCATAACTTTTATTCTGTAACTCCAAATTGGACAAATTATATATGAAAAATGATCAGAAAAATCCAATCTATCCATCTGTACTATTTTCATGCATGATCAAACAAGTTAAATTGATGTTTCAAGCAGAACAAGGAAAAGCACTTTAAAAGGCCATATTTGAATCTGAAATTTGAATCCTTGATTCAAATTTGTTCAAACCCTTCTGGTTTTAGTTGCATTAGCCCAACACACTCATATTGCCATGTTTCATGCATGCATCATATTGTTGCACATTGTTTGGTGATGGTTGTATATCGATGTCCCTTGCGACAGGTTCTGCCTCCGAGGAATACCGTGATTACCCTAACGAAGAACCGTATCAGTGCATCGAACCATCAGGCAAGCAACCAACCATTTGATCATATCGATACAATCCCATGTTCTCGCTCCTGCTCTCTTTTACTGCATTAAGACAATGCGTTCAAACTGCTGTGTGCTACGGTAGTTGAACCCATTTCCTCTGCATGACCTGTCATTGCCACAGTAACTAGATGAAACCCACTAGCATGTGTAGGAGTTGTCTGAGCCATATGTATGTGTTGTTCCTACCTTGCTATGCCTGCTATGCTTAGAGTCGTGTCAGGTCTGGTTCATCGGGGTGATGGGCTAGAGTGAAATGATTATGTCGGTAATGAGAGTGGTGTGGTGAACACGATTTGGTAAAGGTATCGATGAGAGGCCATGTAGGAGTACATGGTGGGTTGTTTCATTGAAGCCGACCTTAAGCACTGAGATCTGTATGCGTGATTTAAGATACAGCTACTACCATGCATTGGGCCCTGAAATATGACCCCGCTCGACTTCTTATTCACCCTAGCTCTCTGTCCAGGAGTTGCAAGTAGTTTCTGGTGTTTG
>NW_021186553.1:0-3345 GCF_002162155.2 Triticum dicoccoides
AATCACTCGGGTCCCATTGAAGTTGTAGCATTTTGATTTCAGCGATGGGTCTTCAATCACCAACAAAAAGGGTTCAAGAAGGTAGTTGATGAGTAGTATGAATCAGTCACTCAGTGGTGTTGTTTTTGGTCTAGGAAGAGGGTGGTCTTTCTCTGGTAAGCTCACAACCATATGTAATTTACTCTGACAATTCGATACCTACCACTGATCCAATGGCTCTAGCACTCAGTAGCAGTCCTTGCTTCACACATGGCAGTGGATAATTCCAAGAGTTCATATCTTCTGAAAGTAAGCCCGCCTTATGAATCATTGTGAAGTGTGGCCATACTATCATAATTACAACTTACAAGGAGCTCAGGCTATGTTTGTGACTCCAAATTTTCATTCTGACAAGAAACCATCTCTTATCTTGGTCAACCGCTGCTATAGTGCAAGAAGACTCTCATATTCGGACTCCAAAAAATAGCAAAGGAAATGTTCGAACATAATACCGCTAAACATTTTTCTTTTGCACAAGGCGCAAAACTCATCTATTTCTCATGAAAAATTTACAGACATGCAAAGTAGATGAATATATCTAAGTAGATATTTTTACATGGAATAACATTAGCAAAACAATATGTTTCAACATAAGCATTTGCTCACCTTGTAGTACCTGTCAACACCTCGATCTTGTTGTGGGCATCAAGCTATGTCCTCTCGCAGGACTACTATAGGGAAGACTAAGAATAGTTTAGGTGGTATTGTTGCGAGGTATCGCATGAGCCCAGTAGGGTTTGACACTCTGTGGTTGCAGCTGTTTGGCTTCTTATTAGCCAGTGGGATACATAGCATTCTGGACAATCCTACCACAGCCAATCCCGAGCACTACCTAAAAGAGCATTAGAAATAAAGTGGACTAAAAGGCAACCAATGTCTTGAATAATTTCATCTTATCTATGTTCAAGCATTTTGATTTGTCACCCCACAAGTTTAATTTCTTAGTGTTTTACAACAACCATACATGCCTGCAGTCGGTCGGATGACCGCGGCGCTCCTATGTCGTTCCCCCCTTGGGGGCATGATTCTTAGAGGTGTGCATTGGCTCGAGGGATCAGTGGACGGTTTCAGCGATTGAGCGGCGTTTCATATGACACATCGACGACGTGGAGTCTCGGCGGCGTGGCACTGCAGGTTCTCGGTGACGGATGCGTAATGATGGAGACGCGTTGGGAGGTGGCGTCGACAGCAGGCCTGGCAAGGTCGATGCGTCGGTACTGCTCTAAAGATGGGCCGGTGGAAGATGGTGACGGTGACATCTACAACGCGCGCATACGGTGCCCGCTGAGAATGCGTTGAACCAGTGTGTGCCCTAGACTCCGGCGATTGCAGCTTTGTTGAGATCTTCGGTTTTAGATGTTGGGCTTTGCTGTGAGGTCTGGGCAGGTGGCCCTGACAATACGCATCCCTTCGTCAAGTTGATAGGAGTAGTGATGGATGTTGTCAAGATGGTGGCTTCAGGCTTATGTATTATTTTGTAAGGTCTTGGTGAATACCACATCCGTCATGGTTTATTGGTCCCATCGTATTTTGCATCAAATTTGACCATAGTTTAACTAATAAAAAAATAATGCATGTCATAAAATTTATATCATTGAAAACTGCATTAACATTTTGTTAGTTAATTTTTGATTAAAATTTGACACAAAATAGAAAGAGGACCAATAAAAGACGGAGGTAGTAATTAATAAAATGGCTGCATGCATCGCCCCGTTGCAGAGGTCGGTGGTCATCCTCCTTTTCAGAAAAAAAAAATACATGCCTACCTAATTTGTTACTCAAGGACCTATTCATGAATCAACTTCTCAACATTTTCGTTTAGCAGGGATAGCTTCTATTCGGATAGGGGAGCGTATGCCTTGGATCTAAACAATAATACACAGGAATAACACGTGGAGAAAATAAGAATTAGATAACAATACCCGCAGTGAAAAAAAATCAGATCAAAGAGGCCAAGACCAACGATCGCTTCTAGGACCAATGTAATTTCATCATCTCTCAATGGGATGAAGACACAACTTCTAGGTCAAGTTCATTCAGCGTCAGAAACAACAATGCAAGCTATATCCGGCCATATTCCACATGCCTCCTGTTGTCAGATGTGTTTTCAACTCTTCAGTTCTCTGGCAAAAAAAAATTCCTTGATTCAGCGTCGGAAATATTTTTTTCCCTGCAACATGTACTATATATGCTAAGCTACCAACAAGTTAAAATAAAAAAATGAAATGATTTAATTTGATGTCTACTATAGTGAAGCTGGAGCAGTATGTATAAGGGGGAAGGATTATTAATGCAAGTGAAAATTGGTGGAGCATAGATTTGTTTCCACATATGTGGTTAACCAACATAAGTTGTACGCACCAGCCACTTACCTTGAAATTAAAGTTCAAGCTGACAAGAAAAAGTTGGCTGCGCTATGCAGTTTCTACTTCCACTCTGCCGTTTAAACAGACGAGAGTTACCAACAAACTTATAAAACTGAAAATATCTGCATCTCTATCAGCTGCTCGGCCTCCTCAAGTCTTGGCTCATCCAACATGATTTCGGTCTGTCGTCCTTGAGAATCCACATGGAAAACAAGAAAGCGCCTGGCAACATTCCCGTAGAAATACTACACCCAAGACAGGGCGATCATTTCTAGGAACCAAAGTACATATGTGATATGTCTCTATCTGAGATAAAGCCTCAACTTCTACCTTAACTTTATTCAGCATCAAAGACAGCAATTGCTCTACCCCGGTTCCTGAAGCCTCATGTTCCCACGTGTTTTTCAATTGTTTTGTTTTTTCCTCACAAATCGTTTTCCTGTGTTTATGTGATTGTACCTACATGATAGACTAAGTTAGGTGCTACACGACACGTTTTTGTCTTAGGGGAGGCGCTACCGGACAGACAAATTAAAACAAAGCAAAACGATGTAGGATGATGTTTACCCTGGTGAAGTTGGAGAAGTATATATAAGGAAGGAGGGAGTATATTAATGCAAGCGAAATTTGGAGCGTGCATTTGTTGTCATGTGCCAATGTCATGCAGTACGCACCAACCAGTCCACCTGCAAAGCTACGCGGTTCGCCTTAAAAGCCCGAGCTAGTGCGATGCTGAGCGAAAAAGTTGGCTATGCTGGTTTGAACAGGCCCGAGTTACCGACAAACTTACAAAACTGAAATCATCTGCATTTTTGTTTCAGCAGTTGTGGTGCCTCCTCAAGTCTTCACTCTTTCAACATGTGTTGAGGATCCACATGGAAAACAAGTCGCACACATTTTATCATTAATCATTGCTATCAAAAACACATCTAGATCTGTG
>NW_021186554.1:0-1880 GCF_002162155.2 Triticum dicoccoides
TGGGCTGCGCGTGGGCGCCGTGGCTGCCGGAGTAATGGGAGGCGGGGCTGCGCGCGGCCGCCGTGGCCGTCGGAGCAGTGGGAGGTGGGGCTGCGCGCGGCCGCCGTGGCCGTCGGAGTAGTGGGAGGTGGGGCTGCGCGCGGCCGCCGTGGCTGCCAGAGTAGTGTGAGGCGGGGCTGCGCACGGCTGCCCTGACCGCCGGACTAGTGGGAGACGGGGCTGCACTGCATGTCTGCATCTACTTCAGCAAGGTCAAGGACGTCGGCAGCGGCGACGACGAGCGCACTGGTAAGGGCGCCGCGGCTACGAAGTGGTCGTACTACGCCAGGAGGGTGCCACACGAGGAGGGGTTCCTGCTGGGGCTAGGCGGGAGGGCGTGGTGGACTACCGATTTGCTCCACGGCCGGCGGGGAAGCTGCTGGTGGACACTGCTCACGCTGTGGTTTTCACTGTTGCAGATGATGTGGTTGTTACAGAGGCAGATGTCCGCTCGGGGCATTGCAGACAAGCGTTGCCTGCTCAGGAAGCAGCGGGTGGGATTTTGACAATGTCCAGGGCATGGATGAAGCCAAGGAGGAGCTTGTTGAGGTGAACCTGGCCTCTCTACTTCGTACTCGTGATTGTTTTCTGTGGTGTTGATTCCATGATGATGAATAGGCAATAGACATAGTGCTTTGACGTAGCAAGTCAGAGGCGATATAGGAGGTCGAAAAGGGGTGTGTCGCATTGGAGATGTGGGGACTGGAATCTTCGACGATTTGAGCCGGAAGTGTTCAAAACTTGCCCATCACATGATAATTAGTTGCTAGAGATGTCGGCATGAGTTGCCCAGAAATCCACTCCCGACAGTGTTGGGCTTTATTTCGCCCAAAACTCGCCCAACTAAGATACTTAGTTGCAAGAGACGTGGCACGATTTGCCATAGATGTTGTTTTAGCAACAAATTGATTTAACTTGCACAAAATTTGTTATTTCTAATAGGATAAGTTGCCTACATATAAACAATTCTTGCCTAAATCACCGAAGTTTCATTATTATTTTTGTTATCCACTATTTTGATAGACTGAAATAGCTTTTCATTTAGTCCACCAAATAAGCAAGACATTTCATTTGTACCATAGTCAACCATTGTTTTTAAGGCATCCCACCTTGGACGCTTAGCGGTACGGTGCACTTGCAGTGTCTTACAATTATGCCCGCTTTAAGCGCTTAGGCACCAGGAGGGCTGGTGCTCGCCTTAGGTCGCCTTACCACCTTATAAACAATGTAGTCAACACCCAATAGTTTTGTGCTACAAGGCTAATGACTCCATCACCTTCAGTAGCTCCTTGCGCTAAATACATGCTTTGCTAAACAGCACTGTGATATTAATCCCAATTTGGCTTCACAAATGCGCTTTATGTCACCTGAAAATTAAAACTCATTATATGTGAGAAACTGAGGATAGCAGAACTGACGAGCAGAGGACTGTGAAATATTTGCAACATAGTACTGTACAATAGGAGGCATCCTCACCATACAACGAGCCATTGTTGTCAGGGAGGATTACCAAAAGAAGCTCAAGCTCCTTTCCTTTGAGTTTTTTTGGTGCAGCGTTATACACATGCTTAAGCACCTGTACTGCTTGATCTGGTCTAGCCGAATACATTGGTATACCAGGCTCACTGTTGAACTCCTGCAATACCATTTAACAAATAACAATTACTTGAAAAATATTGCTATTTCGTACATTATCTATATCGGAATTATCTGTTGAGTGCAGCACAACTCCTAGTGTGGCTCCCCCCTTCTCACAAAAGTTGCATAACCATTGGTACGTAGTTGCTTGTTTTCACTTTTCGACTTGCCCAATGTTTTCGCGGTCCTCTCTGTTGGATGTG
>NW_021186555.1:0-787 GCF_002162155.2 Triticum dicoccoides
AGGTGATACCGGTGAAGGGGGGAAACATCCGGGAAAGTATCCCCGGTGTTTCGCGTTTTCGGGCAAAAGAGCCAGAGGGGGAAAGTTGCGAGTTTGATATGTTAGGGGTGCGTGGCGGACGAACAGGCTGCGTATCCGGATTCATCTCGTCGTTCTGAGCAACTTTCATGTAGAAAGTATTTTCATCCTAGTTACGGATTAAAAGATATGATTTTCTAAAGATTTTATTAATTTATGGAATTTAATTAATTCGAAAATGAATTAATGACATCAGCATGATGTCATGCTGACATCAGCAGTCAACAGAGTTGACTTGGTCAACCTGACCAGTGGGTCCAGTGGGACCCACCTGTCATACATTGTCTATGTTAATTAGAGATTAGGCTAAACAAACTACTGTTTAATTAACTAATAGATTAGTTAGATTAATTACTAGGATTAATTAACATAATTAATTTTGTTAATTAATTAATTATTTAAGTTTATTTATTTATTATTATTTATTATTATTCTCTTTTTTATTGGAAACGTTCTGTGGGGTGGGGCCCCTAGTGTCAGTGGCGTAGGGGCCGTAGTGGGTTACGGGCGCTACGGGCGAGACGGGCGTTGCGGCGCCCGACTGGGCGTTCGCCCAAATCACCGGGGCGAGGAGGGCCGGGGCAAGGCCGTGACCGTGGGCGTCCGACGGGGCGCGGCGTCGCCCGAACGGGCACGCCGGCGAGCAAAGGCCCGAGACGACGGCGGGCCGCGGGCGTTGGCTTGGCCGCGGCCGAAGGCGGAGGAGAGC
>NW_021186556.1:0-1038 GCF_002162155.2 Triticum dicoccoides
ATTTGGTTTACCTTCTGTGCTCTCCTTGGTATTTACGTTAGCGCATATATTTTCTTTAAACCGTAGATACCGAAGGAGGTGACGGAGCCGCGAACTTCACCGAGCTAGGCTCCAACTACTCTGAACCAGGCAAGCATGTTTGAACTTTTGATATGATGAGTGTCTTGGCATGTTTTGCATTTAGTTAGTTTCATGGCATGTTGGTGAGCATACCGATGAACGTTATTTCATGTGATAATAAGGTGAGTGAGTTCAATGATCCATACGTGGATGTATGTGAATATGAATGGCCATGTGTTGGCATGAGGATGGGTACGACGGCAGTGTTGTAGCATGCCAGTCTTACGCCAGACTATGTGACTTCAGTGTCAAACCATATCGGTCCAGTACCTATCATTTCCTTTCTTGTACTACCACATGTTTTCCGCAAGGAATATGGTTTAGTAAGTTGCAAACCGCTTTCATGGTACACACCAAAGAGGAGATGCCGTGATGATGGTTCCATGGCCCTGGATTAAAGCCAGTCATCCGGTCAGGGGGCATGGGTGTTTCCGGTTGGGACTGAGAGGGGGGCACCCCTTAGAGCGCGCGTATATAAATTTGATCCCATGCTATTCGAGATTGTGATCTCCCCGTCTCAAAAGTTTTTCTTGGACGATGACTAGGGTGATTCCTAGCATCGAGAGGTAGGATGGGTGTGTACCGGTTAGCTGTGTTTTCTTCCGAAATACCATAAACGGAACTAGTCCTTCGTGACTACGGTAATCCGTTGGCTGTGGGAAAAATTTTGTACAAACTCTGCAGAGTCATATATTCCTCCAAATCATCTCTTCCATGTCAAGTTTCGTTCCATCTTATCCTAATCAATTGTCAGCTTTGATGACAGAGACTCCGGTGAATCGCATGAGTGCTAAGTCCGGTTGAATGATTATCCCCGTGGATGGACTAACCCGTTTATTCTCATGGATTGAATGTTTATTATGAGTATTATTTACTGGTGAATTTAAAGCCCTTTCTGCGATGTCGCTCAGACGTCCG
>NW_021186557.1:0-1103 GCF_002162155.2 Triticum dicoccoides
GTCCATAGCCAGGAAACCATGACTATCTGTTGATCACAACGAGCTAGTCAACTAGAGGCTCACTAGGGACATATTGTGGTCTATGTATTCACACGTGTATTACGATTTCCGGATAATGCAGTTATAGCATGAATAAAAGACAATTATCATGAACAAGGAAATATAATAATAATACTTTTATTATTGCCTCTAGGGCATATTTCCAACAGTCTCCCACTTGCACTAGAGTCAATAATCTAGTTCACATCGCCATGTGATTAACACTCACAGGTCACATCGCCATGTGACTAATACCCAAGAGTTTACTAGAGTCAGTAGTCTAGTTCACATCACTATGTGATTAACACTCAATGAGTTTTATGTTTGATCATGTTGCTTGTGAGAGAGGTTTTAGTCAACGGGTCTGAACCTTTCAGATCCGTGTGTGCTTTACAAATCTCTATGTCATCTCCTAGATCCAGCTTCCACGCTCTATTTGGAGCTATTCCAAACAACTGTTCTACTTGGAGCTATTCTAAATTATTGCTCCATTATATGTATCCGGTCTCTCTACTCAGAGCTATCCGGATAGGTGTCAAGCTTGCATCGTCGTAACCTTTATGACGAACACTTTTACCACCTCTATAATCGAGAAAATTCCTTAGTCCACTAGTTACTAAGGATAACTTTGACCGTTGTCCTGTGAGCCATTCTTGGATCACTCTTGTACCCCTTGACTGACTCATGGCAAGGCACACTTCAGGTGCGGTACACAGCATAGCATACTGAAGAGCCTACGTCTTAAGCATAGGGGACGACCTTCGTCCTTTCTCTCTATTCTGCCGTGGTCGAGCTTTAAGTCTTAACTTCGTACCTTACAACTCAGGCAAGAACTCCTTCTTTGACTGGTCCATCTTGAACACCTTCAAGATCATGTCAAGGTATGTGCTCATTTGAAAGTATTATTAAGCATTTTGATCTATCCTTATAGATCTTGATGCTCAATGTTCAAGTAGCTTAATCCAGGCTTTCCATTGAAAAACACTTTCAAAATAACCCTATATGCTTTCCAGAAATTCTACGTCATTTTTGATCAACAATATGTCAACAACATATACTCATCA
>NW_021186558.1:0-1142 GCF_002162155.2 Triticum dicoccoides
ACATATTGTGGTCTATGTATTCACACGTGTATTACGATTTCCGGATAATACAGTTATAGCATGAATAAAAGACAATTATCATGAACAAGGAAATATAATAATAATACTTTTATTATTGCCTCTAGGGCATATTTCCAACAGTCTCCCACTTGCACTAGAGTCAATAATCTAGTTCACATCGCCATGTGATTAACACTCACAGGTCACATCGCCATGTGACTAATACCCAAGAGTTTACTAGAGTCAGTAGTCTAGTTCACATCACTATGTGATTAACACTCAATGAGTTTTATGTTTGATCATGTTGCTTGTGAGAGAGGTTTTAGTCAACGGGTCTGAACCTTTCAGATCCGTGTGTGCTTTACAAATCTCTATGTCATCTCCTAGATGTAGCTCCCACGTTCTATTTGGAGCTATTCCAAATAACTGTTCTACTTGGAGCTATTCTAAATTGTTGCTCCATTATACGTATTCGGTATCTCTACTCAGAGCTATCCGGATAGGTGTTAAGCTTGCATCGACGTAACCCTTTACGACGAACTCTTTTACCACCTCCATAATCGAGAAAATTCCTTAGTCCACTAGTTACTAAGGATAACTTTGACCGCTGTCCTGTGATCCATTCATGGATCACTCTTGTACCCCTTGACTAACTCATGGCAAGGCACACTTCAGGTGCGGTACACAGCATAGCATACTGAAGAGCCTACGTCTTAAGCATAGGGGACGACCTTCGTCCTTTCTCTCTATTCTGCCGTGGTCGAGCTTTAAGTCTTAACTTCGTACCTTACAACTCAGGCAAGAACTCCTTCTTTGACTGGTTCATCTTGAACACCTTCAAGATCATGTCAAGGTATGTGCTCATTTGAAAGTACCATTAAGCGTTTTGATCTATCCTTATAGATCTTGATGCTTAATGCTCAAGTAGCTTAATCCAGGTTTTCTATTGAAAAACACATTTCAAATAACCCTATATGCTTTCCAGAAATTCTACATCATTTCTGATCAACAATATGTCAACAACATATACTTATCAGAAATTCTATAGTGCTCCCACTCACTTCTTTGGAAATACAAGTTTCTCATAAACTTTGTACAAACCCAAAATCTTTGATCATCATCAAAGCATACATTCCAACTCC
>NW_021186559.1:0-1066 GCF_002162155.2 Triticum dicoccoides
GATCAAGAAGCCGAGAGGGTCCATTGGTTTCGGGCCCAATGCGTGGTAGTAGCTGAATCATGGATCACAAACACAGAACTCAGTTCCTGAGGACGGCTGCAATGAGACAACCCACCATGTACTCCTACATGGCCTCTCACCGCTACCTTTACCAAATCGTGTTCACACACTTAGCTCACACACAGTAGGACAGGTTCACACGCCTCTGATTCATCCCCGATGAATCAGACCTGACTCAACTCTAAGCAATAGCAGGCATGACAAACAAACATGAATGAGTAGGCACATCAGGGCTCAAACAACTCCTACTCATGCTAGTGGGTTTCATCTATTTACTGTGGCAATGACAGGTCATGCAAAAGACAAAGGGGTTCAGCTACCGCAGCAAGTAACAGATGAATCGGTGTTGTCCTAATGCAGTAAAAGAGAGCAGGAGTGAGAGAGTAGGATTGTATCGGAATGAACAAGGGGGTTTTGCTTGCCTGGCACTTTTGAAGATAACATTGAGTCTTCATCAGTGTCAACGATCACATCATCGGTATCACGTCTATCAAGAGGGGACAAATACCGGCAACACAGAAGGGAACACAATCAATGCAATGCACAATATGATGCATGATCATGACATGGCAAAATGAATGTGTTTTGAGCCAATGCAACTAGCAACAGATTAAATGAAGTTGGTTTGAATACAAGATTCAAATTCAAACTCCATATGTGATTATTTAAATGCCCTTTATTTGATTTGTGCTAAACAGCAGCTATAAGTTGTTCTAACATGCATGAAAATGGTACAGATGGATTCCTTGAATTTTTCTGATAATTTTTCATATATAAATTATTTAATTTGGAGTTACGGTTAATTTTCTATGAATTTTAGAAGTTTATATTCATTTTCTGGAATTTCAGAATTAAATTAAATCCAGAAAACATTACTGCGTCAGCATGACGTTGGCATGATGTCAGCAAGTCAACAGGGGCCGGCTCGGGTCAAACCTGACGTGTGGGGTCCACACGTCAGTGACACAGGGGCTAATCCCGCGTTGACTCGGGCTTTGACCCGCTA
>NW_021186560.1:0-1217 GCF_002162155.2 Triticum dicoccoides
CCTTTGGAAATTAACTCGGATCGAGGAAGTCTTTTCACCTCTCGATTTTGGGAAAGTTTCCAAAATGCTATGGGAACCCGTCTCTCCTTTAGCACCGCTTTCCACCCTCAGTCGAGCGGTCAAGTGGAACGCGTCAACCAAATTCTAGAAGACATGCTTCGAGCCTCCGTTATCTCGTTCGGAATGGACTGGGAGAAGTGCCTTCCATTTGCCGAATTCGCTTACAACAACAGCTATCAATCTAGCTTGGGTAAAGCCCCTTTTGAAGTTCTCTATGGACGACGGTGTCGAACACCCCTTAACTGGTTAGAGACCGGGGAAAGACAATTCTTTGGCCCGGATATGATTCAGGAAGCAGAAGAGCAAGTTCGTATCGTTCGTGAAAAGTTGAAAACAGCCCAATCTCGTCAAAAGAGTCAATATGACCGAAAACATAAGGCTATGACTTTCGAGGTTGACGAGAAGGCTTATCTTCGGGTCACCCCTTTGAAGGGAACCCATCGTTTCGGTATCAAAGGCAAATTGGCTCCTCGTTACATTGGACCTTTTCGCATCCTTGCCAAACGAGGAGAAGTTGCCTACCAGTTGGAACTACCTCCGCACCTCTCCAGAGTTCACGATGTCTTCCACGTTTCTCAACTCAGGCGTTGCTTCTCGGATCCTATCCGTGAAGTGGACCACGAAACGCTTGATCTTCAAGATGATCTTACATATCGAGAGTACCCCATTCGTATCCTCGATCAAGCCGAACGTACCACCCGGCGTCATAATATCAAATTTCTCAAAGTTCAATGGTCGCACCATTCTGAGGATGAAGCAACCTGGGAAAGGGAGGATCGTCTTTGACTCGAGTATCCCGCCTTCTTCCCGGAGGAACCCAAATCTCGGGACGAGATTCTTTTGAGTGGGGGTGAGTTGTCACACCCTAGCTAGTCATGCATTAGAGTGTTGCATCATGTTTACTCTTTCATCAGAAACTTGAAATGGGGATCTGTGAAACCCTCAGAACCATTTTGAAAATGACCCAAATAAAAATTTCTCCAAAAGGGTCCAAGAAAATGCTCATGTTGCTCTCTGAAAATATTGGACAGAGATAAAAATCAAACCAATATTTTTAGTGGCTCATGGACATTTATTTTGGGCATTTGGAATTAATGCATAAATATTTGCATTGGAAATATATTAATTATATATATTAATATATGCCCAAATATTAT
>NW_021186561.1:0-1881 GCF_002162155.2 Triticum dicoccoides
TGGGCTGCGCGTGGGCGCCGTGGCTGCCGGAGTAATGGGAGGCGGGGCTGCGCGCGGCCGCCGTGGCCGTCGGAGCAGTGGGAGGTGGGGCTGCGCGCGGCCGCCGTGGCCGTCGGAGTAGTGGGAGGTGGGGCTGCGCGCGGCCGCCGTGGCTGCCAGAGTAGTGTGAGGCGGGGCTGCGCACGGCTGCCCTGACCGCCGGACTAGTGGGAGACGGGGCTGCACTGCATGTCTGCATCTACTTCAGCAAGGTCAAGGACGTCGGCAGCGGCGACGACGAGCGCACTGGTAAGGGCGCCGCGGCTACGAAGTGGTCGTACTACGCCAGGAGGGTGCCACACGAGGAGGGGTTCCTGCTGGGGCTAGGCGGGAGGGCGTGGTGGACTACCGATTTGCTCCACGGCCGGCGGGGAAGCTGCTGGTGGACACTGCTCACGCTGTGGTTTTCACTGTTGCAGATGATGTGGTTGTTACAGAGGCAGATGTCCGCTCGGGGCATTGCAGACAAGCGTTGCCTGCTCAGGAAGCAGCGGGTGGGATTTTGACAATGTCCAGGGCATGGATGAAGCCAAGGAGGAGCTTGTTGAGGTGAACCTGGCCTCTCTACTTCGTACTCGTGATTGTTTTCTGTGGTGTTGATTCCATGATGATGAATAGGCAATAGACATAGTGCTTTGACGTAGCAAGTCAGAGGCGATATAGGAGGTCGAAAAGGGGTGTGTCGCATTGGAGATGTGGGGACTGGAATCTTCGACGATTTGAGCCGGAAGTGTTCAAAACTTGCCCATCACATGATAATTAGTTGCTAGAGATGTCGGCACGAGTTGCCCAGAAATCCACTCCCAACAGTGTTGGGCTTTATTTCGCCCAAAACTCGCCCAACTAAGATACTTAGTTGCAAGAGACGTGGCACGATTTGCCCATAGATGTTGTTTTAGCAACAAATTGATTTAACTTGCGCAAAATTTGTTATTTCTAATAGGAAAAGTTGCCTACATATAAACAATTCTTGCCTAAATCACCGAAGTTTCATTATTATTTTTGTTATCCACTATTTTGATAGACTGAAATAGCTTTTCATTTAGTCCACCAAATAAGCAAGACATTTCATTTGTACCATAGTCAACCATTGTTTTTAAGGCATCCCACCTTGGACGCTTAGCGGTACGGTGCACTTGCAGTGTCTTACAATTATGCCCGCTTTAAGCGCTTAGGCACCAGGAGGGCTGGTGCTCGCCTTAGGTCGCCTTACCACCTTATAAACAATGTAGTCAACACCCAATAGTTTTGTGCTACAAGGCTAATGACTCCATCACCTTCAGTAGCTCCTTGCGCTAAATACATGCTTTGCTAAACAGCACTGTGATATTAATCCCAATTTGGCTTCACAATTGCGCTTTATGTCACCTGAAAATTAAAACTCATTATATGTGAGAAACTGAGGATAGCAGAACTGACGAGCAGAGGACTGTGAAATATTTGCAACATAGTACTGTACAATAGGAGGCATCCTCACCATACAACGAGCCATTGTTGTCAGGGAGGATTACCAAAAGAAGCTCAAGCTCCTTTCCTTTGAGTTTTTTTGGTGCAGCGTTATACACATGCTTAAGCACCTGTACTGCTTGATCTGGTCTAGCCGAATACATTGGTATACCAGGCTCACTGTTGAACTCCTGCAATACCATTTAACAAATAACAATTACTTGAAAAATATTGCTATTTCGTACATTATCTATATCGGAATTATCTGTTGAGTGCAGCACAACTCCTAGTGTGGCTCCCCCCTTCTCACAAAAGTTGCATAACCATTGGTACGTAGTTGCTTGTTTTCACTTTTCGACTTGCCCAATGTTTTCGCGGTCCTCTCTGTTGGATGTG
>NW_021186562.1:0-1668 GCF_002162155.2 Triticum dicoccoides
GGACGGCAATGAAACGGTAGTAGACGTTCTGCGGTAACGATGCAGCGTGAATATTATTAAATACTTGGAGCGCGATAAAATCATGAGTTTTTTACACAACGTGGGCACATGTGCTATAGGACTGATGGTAATGTTTCATAATTTTTTGTGATGGAGAAGTATCTGAACACTTCCCTCTACGCGGATTGCTCTTCGCACGTCTACGACTGTGGCCGGCGGCCTCCGGGGGCTAGCATACCGTCAAATCTTGCGTAGGCGGCCTTTCACAAATTTGGAAGTGTTGAGGCGGTTGCAAACGCCCAGCACGCGTCTCCGGGGTGTGCCCCCCCCCTCACGGACGCCGCCGCCGCCGGCACCTGGAGGGGGGAAACGGACGCGTCGGGTCTACACGGAGTGGATGTAGCTGTGGGTTTGGCCTGGATGTTGCTCCAAAGTGTTCCTCTGGGCCGACCTAACACAACCGGGTGGAGAGGTCCACAGGTCAAAGCCCGTCCGTGCAAAGTCAAAGGGCTAGATCCCGTGGTCAAACGCTACAGGGTTAGCCGGGACGGGGGCCCTGGGGGGTAGCAATGCCACCGGAGTGTCGTACCGGGCCCTCATACATGCGGGGTGGTGTTGTGGCATGTCCGAAGAGGCGGCACGCGTCTCCGGGTTGTGGCCCCCCTCACGGACGGCAATGAAACGGTAGTAGACGTTCTGCGGTAACGATGCAGCGTGAATATTATTAAATACTTGGAGCGCGATAAAATCATGAGTTTTTTACACAACGTGGGCACATGTGCTATAGGACTGATGGTAATTTTTCATAAGTTTTTGTGATGGAGAATTATCTGAACACTTCCCTCTACGCGGATTGCTCTTCGCACGTCTACGACTGTGGCCGGCGGCCTCCGGGGGCTAGCATACCGTCAAATCTTGCGTAGGCGGCCTCTCACAAATTTGGAAGTGTTGAGGCGGTTGCAAACGCCCAGCACGCGTCTCCGGGGTGTGCCCCCCCCCCTCATGGACGCCGCCGCCGCCGGCACCTGGAGGGGGGAAACGGACGCGTCGGGTCTACACGGAGTGGATGTAGCTGTGGGTTTGACCCGAATGTTGCTCCAAAGTGTTCCTCTGGGCCGACCTAACACAACCGGGTGGAGAGGTCCACTGGTCAAAGCCCGTCCGTGCAAAGTCAAAGGGCTAGATCCCGTGGTCAAACGCTACAGGGTTAGCCGGGACGGGGGCCCTGGGGGGTAGCAATGCCACCGGAGCGTCGTACCGGGCCCTCATACATGCGGGGTGGTGTTGTGGCATGTCCGAAGAGGCGGCACGCGTCTCCGGGTTGTGGCCCCCCTCACGGACGGCAATGAAACGGTAGTAGACGTTCTGCGGTAACGATGCAGCGTGAATATTATTAAATACTTGGAGCGCGATAAAATCATGAGTTTTTTACACAACGTGGGCACATGTGCTATAGGACTGATAGTAATTTTTCATAATTTTTCGTGATGGAGAAGTATCTGAACACTTCCCTCTACGCGGATTGCTCTTCGCACGTCTACGACTGTGGCCGGCGGCCTCCGGGGGCTAGCATACCGTCAAATCTTGCGTAGGCGGCCTCTCACAAATTTGGAAGTGTTGAGGCGGTTGCAAATGCCCAGCACGCGTCTCCGGGGTGTGCCCCCCCCC
>NW_021186563.1:0-900 GCF_002162155.2 Triticum dicoccoides
GGTGTTTGGTGATTCGAAGCATTTTCGCAAAGAAAAGTTGACGTTTGAGGTCGTGGATTTTCAGAGTGCATATCATGCCATTTTGGGGAGACCAGCTTACGCACGGTTCATGGCTCGACCATGTTACGTGTACCTCAAATTGAAGATGCCCGGCCCCAAAGGAGTGATCACTGTCACCGGTGATAGGAAAAAGGCAGAAGAGTGCTTTCAGAAGGGCTCCAAGATTGCTGATTCCCAGGTGACAGCGGTCGAGTTCGAGGAATACAAGCAAAACGCAGATCCGAGTGACTTGCTGCGATCAAAGAAACCCGCCACAGAGTCTGCATTCCAGTCGTCCGGTGAGACGAAGCCTGTCCACATTCACCCGACCGACCCCGATGCAGCTTCGACCCGCATCTCTACAACACTCGACCCAAAATAGGAAGAAGCGCTCATCCAGTTCCTCTGTGAGAACTGGGACATTTTTGCATGGAAGCCCGCTGACATGCCAGGTGTTCCCAGGGGACTGGCTGAGCATCGCCTAAGAGTCGACTCATCTGCAAAACCAGTCAAAGAGCATCTTCGGCGGTCCGCCGTCCAGAAGAGAAAAGCCATTGGCGAAGAAGTGGCTCGACTGTTGGCGGCAGGATTTATCCGAGAGATATACCACTCCGAGTGGCTCGCTAATGTCGTCATGGTCCCCAAGAAAGACAAGTCGCTCCGAATGTGCATTGATTTCAAGCACATCAACCGGGCCTGCCCGAAAGATCATTTTCCTCTCCCTCGCATAGATCAAATTGTTGACTCGACCGCGGGATGCGAGAGGCTATCCTTTTTAGATGCCTACTCCGGGTACCACCAGATCCGTCTGTACGGACCCGATGAGGTAAAAACAGCTTTCATCACTCCATTCGGGTGCTT
>NW_021186564.1:0-1014 GCF_002162155.2 Triticum dicoccoides
AAAATATTACTTTGCTTCCTATGACTCCTGATTCCATTTTGAAAGATGATATTAATAGAGCTAATAAAGCAAAACAGGAGACAAATAAGAGTGAAAATCAGATTGTGGCAAAAGAATTTGAGCACCAAATGAAGTCTAATAATAAACCATCTACTGTTGTTTCTGAAATTAAATTGAAAAGTGCATGTTTACTTGCCACCAAATCTGATATTGATGAGCTAGATTTCAGCAAATCTGTTTGCTATGCCTTTGTGTGCAAAGAGGCATTATTTTCATTCGAGGACGTGCCTTCCTCTTTGCCCCCTGCTGTCACTAACATTTTGCAGGAGTTCGCTGACGTCTTTCCACAAGACGTGCCACCGGGATTACCACCTATTCGAGGGATTGAGCATCAAATTGACTTAATTCCCGGTGCTACCATACCGTACCAATCCAGAGGAGACGAAGGAGATTATGCGTCAAGTACAAGAACTGCTCGACAAAGGTTATATACGCGAATCCCTTAGTCCTTGTGCTGTTCCTATCATTTTAGTGCCGAAAAAGGATGGTACGTCGCGTATGTGCATTGATTGTAGAGGCATAAATAATATTACTATTCGTTATCGTCATCCTATTCCTAGGCTCGATGATATGCTTGATGAATTGAGTGGCTCTACAATATTCTCCAAAGTTGATTTGCGTAGTGGATACCATCAAATTCGTATGAAATT
The DNA here is from genome assembly GCF_002162155.2 of Triticum dicoccoides. NCBI lineage: Eukaryota > Viridiplantae > Streptophyta > Magnoliopsida > Poales > Poaceae > Triticum > Triticum dicoccoides. Next base: position 711 of record NW_021186564.1, read on the forward strand.
GGGAGATGAATGGAAAACAGCATTTAAAACTAAGTTTGGATTATATGAGTGGTTAGTCATGCCTTTTGGGTTAACTAATGCACCTAGTACTTTCATGAGGTTAATGAACGAAGTTTTACGTGCTTTCATTGGACGATTTGTGGTAGTTTACTTTGATGACATATTGATTTATAGCAAATCTTTGGAGGAACATTTGGAACATTTACGTGCTGTTTTTATTGCTCTACGTGATGCACGTTTGTTTGGAAACCTTGGAAAGTGCACCTTTTGCACCGACCGAGTATCTTTTCTTGGCTATGTTGTT
>NW_021186565.1:0-1347 GCF_002162155.2 Triticum dicoccoides
ACTTCTGAAGATAACATTGAGTCTTCATCAGTGTCAACGATCACATCATCGGTACAACGTCTACCGAGGGGGAACAGCACCGGCAAACACAGAAGAAACACGATCAATGCAATGCACAGTATGATGCATGCTATGACATGGCAATATGAATGTGTTTTGAGCTAATGCAACTAGCAGCAAGTTAAATGGAGTTGGTTTGAACCCTAGGTTCAAATTCAAACTCCACATGTGATTATTTAAATGCCATTTAATTGATTTGTGCTAAACAGCAGCTATAAGTTGTTCTAACATGCATGAAAATGGTACAGATGGATTCCTTGAATTTTTCTGATAATTTTTCATATATAATTTATTTAATTTGGAGTTACGGTTAATTTTCTATGATTTGTTGAAGTTTTAGCTATTTTCTGGAAATAATAAATCATTTTAAGAATTATTTAAATTCCAGAAAACATTTACTGCGTCAGCAGTGCGTCACCGTGACGTCAGCAAGTCAACAGGGGTCGGTCAGGGTCAAACCTGACGTGTGGGGTCCACACGTCAGTGACTAACTAACTAACCTAATTTTAATTAGAGCCTGGGCCCGCATGTCAGTGTCAGCAGGGGGGGTAATTAGTTAAAATAAACTAAACTAATTAACAGGGGGGCTGGCCCCACCTGTCATCGACCCAGGGGGGGTCAAACCCCTGGTCAGCGGGGCCTAACCCGCCGGCGGTTCGTCGCCGGTGGCAACAGGCGCGGCGGAGGGCTCGGGCTCGCTCCTCCGGCATCCAAATGGACGGAGGAGAGCGGCTACGGAGAGCTGGAGCTCACCCGCGCCCGTTTCAGCAAGCAGCAGCAGCTAGGGCGGCCGGAGACGACGGCCCCGAGCTCGGCAGCGGCGGCCGGAGCTCGGGCGTGCTCGGGTTCGGCGTTACACGGCACGGCGAGGTCAGCTGAGGGCCTCTACGGATTACTGGGGTCGTCAGGAGCACTCGAAGGCAACGAGCGCAGGTGGAGGAGCCCGGGAGCACGAAGCTCACCGGCCATGGCGGACGGCGGCTTCGGGTGCTCGTGGGGCGGCGGCTACAGGGCGCGCGCGAGAGAGAGAAGTGAGGGGAAACGACGGCAAGCTCACAGGGAGGCGGCAGGGTGGCTCAGTGGGCCCGGAGACGCGCCAGACGTCGCGAATCGACGGCGGTGAGCTTCGGTGGCCGGCGACGGAAACGACGATGGTGGCGGCGTTGCAGCGCGTCCGGGGCCTCGTGGCTCGGTGGAGAGGAAGAGGGGGTCGAGGCGGAGCCTCTGGGCTAGTCGGGGGAGCGAGGGAGGCCCGGTGGCCGTGGTTTTGGCGAGCGGCGGCGACGG
>NW_021186566.1:0-850 GCF_002162155.2 Triticum dicoccoides
GGCCCCAAAACAGTGAGTAATAGTCCATGAAATGGGCCAGAATCGGCCAAACTGCGAGTGTTGACGTTCGACACATAAACACACCCCAGGGTTCGCCAAAACAGTGAGTAATAGTCCATGAAACGGGTCAGAATCGGCCAAATCTGCGAGTGTTGATCACCGACACGTAAGCGCACCTTGGGGTTCAACAACTATGGAAATTGATTCCGGGCCCCAAAACGGTGAGTAATAGTCCATGAAACGGGTCAGAATCGGCCAAAACTGCGAGTGTTGATGACCGAAACATAAGCGCACCTTGGGGTTCAACAACTATGGAAATCGATTCGGGCCCCAAAACGGTGAGTAATAGGCAATGAAACGGGTCAGAATCGGCCAAAACTACGAGTGTTGATGGCCGACACATAAACGCACCCCGGTGTTCATTAACCGTGGAAATCACTCCGGGACCCCAAACAGTGAGTAATAGTTCATGAAACGGGCCAGAATCGGCCAAAACTACGAGTGTTGACGACCGACACATAAACACACCCCAGGGTTCACCAAAACAGTGAGTAATAGTCCATGAAACGGGCCAGAATCGGCCAAAGCTGTGAGTGTTGATAACCGACACATAAGCGCATCTTAGGGTTCAACAACTATGGAAATTGCTTCGGGGCCCCAAAAGGGTGAGTAATAGTCCATGAAACGGGTCAGAATTGGACAAAACTGCGAGTGTTGATGACCGACACGTAAACGCATCCCAAGGTTCGTTAATCGTTGAAATCACTCCGGGACCCCAAAACAGTGAGTAATAGTCCATGAAACGGGTCAGAATCGGCCATAACTGCGAGTGTTGATGACCGACACATAA
>NW_021186567.1:0-2803 GCF_002162155.2 Triticum dicoccoides
GACAAAGGCGTCACAGAACCCCAACTTGATCAATAAAGCTTTCATCTTATATTCGCAATATCCAGATTGCAATCTCAGTTTCTTGCTTGTTCTTCGTTTGTTCGCAGGAAACAGACCCTCGTGGTCAGGTTGATCGTGCTCCGGCGTGGTCAATAACCGCTCGGAGTTGGTTTAGCGATTGCTAAGGCGCGACGTCCTCGCACGTTCGTAGTCGGATCGTCAAAGTCGACTGCCACCAAAGCGATATCCATCATCTCATCGAAAGACGGGACACCTTTGCCTCTATCATACGGACTCTAAAAATAGCCTATACTTATGTATTTCGAAATTACATGGGCCTGGCCCAATAAAAAGGTGACGCAGCACCTATAATAGCCTCTGGACGAAATTTATGAAGTGACATCTTGTATATTTCGTCCAAGGCTTCATGCACTCGTTATGGTGGCTTCAAAGAACTGAAATCATCACTTGTAACTCTGTTCTTGTTCCCCTTGCGCATGCCATCATCTCCATGCTTGTTCTTGCTCCAATGTTCATCCTTCTCCAAGCTAGGACCTTCATTTGTAAGCAAAACAAATGTATCTAATTTAGGCAGCATCATATTCTCATGAACATTAGAATCATTACCAAGAAACGAAAGTACCTGGTAATTTAGTTGGCGTGCGCGAGCTCTAGTAATTGGTCCAGTATGTATAGCAGCAGGGGCTGTGGGTGTAACAATGGTATTGATGTCCTCATCAGTATACCTTCTACCTCAGATCCGAAGGCAAGATCTTTGTTGCCAATAATGGATCCTTTCTAGAGAAGGAGTTTCTCTCGAAAGAAGTAAGTGGGAGGAAAGTAGAACTTGATGAAGTATTACCTCTTGAACCGGAAAATGGCACAACTCAAGAAAATGTTCCTGAGGTGCCTGCAACGACTAGAGAGGAAGTTAATGATGATGATCAAGATACTTCTGATCAAGCTCCTACTGAAATTCGAAGGTCCACAAGGACACGTTCCGCACCAGAGTGGTACGGCAACCCTGTCTTGGAAATCATGTTGTTAGACAACGGTGAACCTTCGAACTATGAAGAAGCGATGGCGGGCCCGGATTCCGACAAATGGCTAGAAGCCATGAAATCCGAGATAGGATCCATGTATGAAAACGAAGTATGGACTTTGACTGACTTGCCCGTTGAGTGGCGAGCCATAGAAAATAAATGGATCTTTAAGAAGAAGACAGGCGCGTATGGTAATGTGACCATCTATAAAGCTCGGCTTGTCGCTAAGGGTTATCGACAAGTTCAAGGGGTTGACTATGATGAGACTTTCTCACCGGTAGCGAAGCTGAAGTCCGTCCGAATCATGTTAGCAATTGCTGCATTTTATGATTACGAAATATGGCAGATGGACGTCAAAACGGCATTCCTTAATGGTTTCCTTAAGGAAGAATTGTATATGATTCAGCCGGAAGGTTTTGTCGATCCTAAGAATGCTGACAAGGTGTGCAAGCTCCAACGCTCGATTTATGGGCTGGTGCAAGCATCTCGGAGTTGGAACATTCGCTTTGATGAGATGATCAAAGCGTTTGGGTTTACGCAGACTTATGGAGAAGCCTGCGTTTACAAGAAAGTGAGTGGGAGCTCTGTAGCATTTCTCATATTATATGTAGATGACATACTTTTGATGGGAAATGATATAGAACTCTTGAACAGGATTAAGGCCTACTTGAATAAAAGTTTTTCAATGAAGGACCTTGGAGAAGCTGCTTATATATTAGGCATCAAGATCTACAGAGATAGATCAAGACGCCTCATAGGTCTTTCACAAAGCACATACCTTGATAAGATATTGAAGAAGTTCAATATGGATCAGTCTAAGAAGGGGTTCTTGCCTGTGTTGCAAGGTGTGAAATTGAGCTCAGCTCAATGTCCGACCACGGCAGAAGATATAGAAGAGATGAGTGTCATCCCCTATGCCTCAGCCATAGGTTCTATTATGTATGCCATGCTGTGTACCAGACCTGATGTAAACCTTGCCGTAAGTATGGTAGGAAGGTACCAAAGTAATCCCGGCAAGGAACACTGGACAGCGGTCAAGAATATCCTGAAGTACCTGAAAAGGACTAAGGAAATGTTTCTCGTCTATGGAGGTGACGAAGAGCTTGTCGTAAAGCGTTACGTCGACGCTAGCTTCGACACAGATCTGGATGACTCTAAGTCACAAACCGGATACGTGTATATTTTGAATGGTGGGGCAGTAAGCTGGTGCAGTTGCAAGTAGAGCGTCGTGGCGGGATCTACATGTGAAGCGGAGTACATGGCAGCCTCGGAGGCAGCGCATGAAGCAATTTGGGTGAAGGAGTTCATCACCGACCTAGGAGTCATACCCAATGCGTCGGGGCCAATCAAACTCTTCTGTGACAACACTGGAGCTATTGCTCTTGCCAAGGAGCGCAGGTTTCATAAGAAGACAAGGCACATCAAGCGTCGCTTCAACTCCATTCGTGAAAATGTTCAAGATGGAGACATAGATATTTGTAAAGTGCACAGGGACCTGAATGTAGCAGATCCGTTGACTAAACCTCTCCCTAGAGCAAAACATGATCAACACAAGAATTCCATGGCTGTTCGATTCATCACAATGCAACTAGATTATTGACTCTAGTGCAAGTGGGAGACTGTTGGAAATATGCCCTAGAGGCAATAATAAAAGCATTATTATTATATTTCCTTGTTCATGATAATTGTCTTTATTCATGCTATAATTGTGTTATTCAGAAATCGTAATACATGTGTGAATAATAGACACCAACATGTCC
>NW_021186568.1:0-4198 GCF_002162155.2 Triticum dicoccoides
AGCAATGCCACCGGAGCGTCGCACCCAGCCCTCATACATGCGGGGTGGTGTGGTGGCATGTCCGAAGAGGCGGGACGCGTCTCCGGGGCTTGGCCCCCCCTCACGGACGGCGATGACACGGTAGTAGACATTTTGCGGTAACGATGCGGCGTCAATATTACTAAATACTCGGAGCGCGATAAAATCATGAGTTTTTTTGCACGACGTGGGCCCATGTGCTATAGGAATGATGGTATTTTTTCATAATTTTTGGTGATGGAGAAGTATCCGAAAAATTACCTCTACGCAGATTGCCCTTCGCGGGTCTATGGCTGTGGCCGGCGGCCTCCGGGGGCTAGCATGCTGCCAAATCTTGAGTAGGCGGCCTCTCACAAGTCTGGAAGTGTTGTGGCGGTTGCAAACGCCCGGAACGCGTGTCCGGGGTGTGCCCCCCTCACGGACGGCGCCGCCGCCGGCACCTGGAGGGGGGAAACGGACGAGTGGGGTCTACACGGAGGGGATATTGCTGTGGGTCTGGCCCGGATGTTGCTCCAAAGTGTTCCTATGGGCTGACCTAACACAACTGGGTGGGGAGGTCCACTGGTCAAAGCCCGTCCGTGCAAAGTCAAAGGGCTAGATCCCGTGGTCAAACGCTACACGGTTAGGCGGGACGGGGGCACTGGGGGTAGCAATGCCACCGGAGCGTCGCACCCGGCCCTCATACATGCGGGGTGGTGTGGTGGCAGGTCCGAAGAGGCGGGACGCGTCTCCGGGGCGTGGCCTCCCCTCACAGACGGCGATGACACGGTAGTAGACGTTCTGCGGTAACGATGCGGCGTCAATATTACTAAATACTCGCAGCACGATAAAATCTGAGTTTTTTTTCACGACGTGGGCACATGTGCTATAGGAACGATGGTATTTTTTCATAATTTTTGGTGATGGAGAAGAATCCGAAAAATTGCCTCTACGCGGATTGCCCTTCGCGCGTCTACGACTATGGCCGGCGGCCTCCGGGGGCTAGCATGCCGCCAAATCTTGCGTAGGCGGCCTCTCACAAGTCTGGAAGTGTTGTGGCGGTTGCAAACGCCCGGCATGCGTGTCCGGGGTGTGCCTCCCCTCACGGACGGCGCCGCCGCCGGCACCTGGAGGGGGGAAACGGATGCGTGGGGTCTACACGGAGGGGATCTTGCTGTGGGTCTGGCCCGGATGTTGCTCCAAAGTGTTTTTATGGGTTGACCTAACACAACCGGGTGGGGAGGTCCAGTGGTCAAAGCCCGTCCATGCAAAGTCAAAGGGCTAGATCCCGTGGTCTAACGCTATAGGGTTAGGCGGGATGGGGGCACTGGGGGGTAGCAATGCCACCGGAGTGTCGAACCGGGCCCTCATACATGCGGGGTGGTGTGGTGGCATGTCCGAAGAGGCGGGACGCGTCTCCGGGGCGTGGCCCCCCCCTCACGGACGGCGATGACACGGTAGTAGACGTTCTGCGGTAACGATGCAGCGTCAATATTACTAAATACTCGGAGCGCGGTAAAATCATGAGTTTTTTTGCACGACGTGGGCACATGTGCGATAGGAACGATGGATTTTTTCATAATTGTTTGTGATGGAGAAGTATCCGAAAAATTCCCTCTAGACGGATTGCCCTTCGCGCGTCAACGGCTGTGGCCGCCGGCCTTCGGGGGCTAGCATGCCGCCAAATCTTGCGTAGGCGGGCTCTCACAAGTCTGGAAGTGTTGTGGCGGTTGCAAACGCCCGGCACGCGTGTCCGAGGTGTGCCCCCCTCACGGACGGCGCCGCCGCCGGCACCTGGTGGGGGGAAACGGACGCGTGGGGTCTACACGGAGGGGATCTTGCTGTGGGTCTGGCCCGGATGTTGCTCCAAAGTGTTCCTATGGGCTGACCTAACACAACCGGGTGGGGAGGTCCACTGGTCAAAGCCCGTCCGTGCAAAGTCAAAGGGCTAGATCCCGTGGTCAAACGGTACATGGTTAGGCGGGACGGGGGCACTTGGGGTAGCAATGCCACCGGAGCGTCGCACCGGGCCCTCATACATGCGGGGTGGTGTGGTGGCATGTCCGAAGAGGCGGGACGCGTCTCCGGGGCGTGGCCCCCCCTCACGGACGGCGATGACACGGTAGTAGACGTTCCGCGGTAACGATGCGGCGTCAATATTACTAAATACTCGGAGCGCGATAAAATCATGAGTTTTTTGCACGACGTGGGCACATGTGCTATAGGAACGATGGTATTTTTTCATAATTTTTGGTGATGGAGAAGAATCCGAAAAATTGCCTCTACACGGATTGCCCTTCGCGCGTCTACGACTATGGCCGGCGGCCTCCGGGGGCTAGCATGCCGCCAAATCTTGCGTAGGCGGCCTCTCACAAGTCTGGAAGTGTTGTGGCGGTTGCAAACGCCCGGCACGCGTGTCCGGGGTGTGCCTCCCCACACGGACGGCACCGCCGCCGGCACCTGAGGGGGGAAACGGACGCGTGGGGTCTACACGGAGGGGATCTTGCTGTGGGTCTGGCCCGGATGTTGCTCCAAATTGTTCCTATGGGCTGACCTAACACAACCGGGTGGGGAGGTCCACTGGTCAAAGCCCGTCTGTGCAAAGTCAAAGGGCTAGATCCCGTGGTCAAACGCTACAGGGTTAGGCGGGACGGGGGCACTGGGGGTAGCAATGCCACGGGAGCGTCGCACCGGGCCCTCATACATGCGGGGTGGTGTGGTGGCATGTCCGAAGAGGCGGGACGCGTCCCCGGCGTGTGGCCCCCCCTCACGGACGGCGATGACACGGTAGTAGACGTTTTGCGGTAACGATGCGGCGTCAATATTACTAAATACTCAGAGCGCGATAAAATCATGAGTTTTTTTGCACAACGTGGGCACATGTGCTATAGGAACGATGGTATTTTTTCATAATTTTTGGTGATGGAGAAGTATCCGAAAAATTCCCTCTACGCGGATTGCCCTTCGCGCGTCTACGGCTGTGGCCGGCGGCCTCCGGGGGCTAGCATGCCACCAAATCTTGCGTAGGCGGCCTCTCACAAGTCTGGAAGTGTTGTGGCGGTTGCAAACGCCCGGCACGCGTGTCCGGGGTGTGCCCCCCCTCACGGACGGCGCCGCCGCCGGCACCTGGAGGGGGGAAACGGACGCGTGGGGTCTACACGGAGGGGATCTTGCTCTAGGTCTGGCCCGGATGTTGCTCCAAAGTGTTCCTGTGGGCTGACCTAACACAACCGGGTGGGGAGGTCCACTGGTCAAAGCCCGTCCATGCAAAGTCAAAGGGCTAGATCCCGTGGTCAAACGTTACAGGGTAAGGCGGGACGGGGGCACTGGGGGGTAGCAATGCCACCGGAGCGTCGCACCAGGCCCTCATACATGCGGGGTGGTGTGGTGGCATGTCCGAAGAGGCGGGACGCGTCTCCGGGGCGTGGCCCCCCCTCACGGACGGCGATGACACGATAGTTGACGTTCTCTGGTAACGATGCGGCGTCAATATTACTAAATACTCGGAGTGCCATAAAATCATGAGTTTTTTTTCACAACATGGGCACATGTGCTATAGGAACGATGGTATTTTTTCATAATTTTTGGTGATGGAGAAGTATCCGAAAATTGCCTCTATGCGGATTGCCCTTCACGCGTCTACGGCTGTGGCCGGCGGCCTCCGGGGGCTAGCATGCCGCCAAATCTTGCGTAGGCGGCCTCTCACAAGTCTGGAAGTGTTATGGCGGTTGCAAACGCCCGGCACGCGTGTCCGGGGTGTGCCCCCCCTCACGGACGGCGCCGCCGCCGGCACCTGGAGGGGGGAAACGGACGCGTGGGGTCTACACGGAGGGGATCTTGCTGTGGGTCTGGCCCGGATGTTGCTCCAAAGTGTTCCTATGGGCTGACCTAACACAACCGGGTGGGGAGGTCACTTGTCAAAGCCCGTCCGTGCAAAGTCAAAGGGCTAGATCCAGTGGTCAAACGCTATAGGGTTAGGCGGGACGGGGGCACTGGGGGTAGCAATGCCACCGGAGCATCGCACCGGGCCCTCATACATGCGGGGTGGTGTGGTGGCATGTCCGAAGAGGCGGGACGCGTCTCCGGGGCGTGGCCCCCCCTCACGGATGGCGATGACACGGTAGTAGACGTTCTGCGGTAACGATGCGGCGTCAATATTACTAAATACTTGGAGCGCGATAAAATCATGAGTTTTTTTGCA
>NW_021186569.1:0-1935 GCF_002162155.2 Triticum dicoccoides
GAACTTTGATGCCGAGTGAATGTAATATGTGTAATAGCCATGATAGCCTAGCATAAGTTGCTTGCTTATTTATTTCCTTATTGTCTTGTTTATTTGTTTGCTTGTAGTCAGTGCAGTTCTTTTTCCGCGGTTTGCTAGTGGCCGCAATAACCTATTTTTTAAAACTAGGCCACAATAACCATGGGCTACATATTTACTGTAGTGGCACTGGGCCTCCTACCGGCCGTAGAAACAATGGGCCTTCTATGGGCCGTAGAAACAATGGGCCTTCTACGGGCAGTAGACACAATGGGCCTTCTACGGGCCGTATCATCAGTGGGCCTTATATGGGCCGGACGTTCGATCGGCCAAACAGGGGCCAATAACAGACCGCATTATGGCCGTAAACGGGCTAGAGTTGGAATCGTCCGTTCATGGGCCGACCATAACGGGCCATTGTTAATAGGTCGTTTTTGATGACGCTATGAAAACGGCCCAATGTATTAACGGGCCACAAATGGGCCGACTGTAACTATAGGCTGAATATGGCCCACAAGCAGAAAATGACAGTAACGGGCCGTAAGTAACTGTATGCTAGAAATGAGCCTAAGAATAAATGGGCCCTGAGAAGGCCGAAAGATAACATGGGCTGGAAACGGCCCAATGGAATAATGGGCCGTTAATAGGTATAAAGTGATATATTGTTCATTACGGGCCAGGTTCACCACGGGTCGTTAATGGGTATATAGTGATACATCGTTCATTGCGGGCTATTTCACCATGGGCCGTTAATGGGCCAAGAGTTACAAAGGGCCTCATATGGGCCGAAAGACGTAATGGGCCATACATGGGCCAGAAGTGAAAATTGGCTGGAATCATATTGGATGGCCCAGATGACACTACTGGGCCTAATTCGGATAGGGCGTAACGGACCTTGGGTTAGCAGGCTGTAAATGGGCTATATGCGAACATGCCGTTAACAGGCTTTCCATGGGCTGGCCTGCCACCTTTTGACCAAGTCAAACGGGCCGGCATTTTCACAGGAACGGGCCTCTGTTGGGCTGTGCCACATGTCAACGTATCATAGGTGCCTTCTGTCCAATGAGTGGATGACATCTGTCCCAATGATGAGCCGACACGTGTTTCCTCTAGCCAATGATGATTTTACACATGGAAAATCCCCATTGGTTCGGGCTATTAACGGGTTATCGGATCCAAAACCCGACCCAATAGCTTAACGGCGTTCCGTTACGGTGGATGCCACGTGTCGGTCACCCTTGACAAAAGCACTTCTATGACGCACGATTTATCGTCATGGAAGTGGACACCCGTGATGATAATTTTGGTAATGTCATGGAACACTTCTACGACAGCACAGGTAAGACTATCTTGATTCCATCATAAAATCGTCATGGATGTACATGCATGACAAAAAACGCGACCTACTATGACAAACACGTATATTCACGGAAGTGTATTTTTTTTGTAGTGTTGTCGAGATCCGATGAATTGTGTGTTTACAATCAAGTTTATCTATGAGAAATATTGAATCTCCTCTGAATTCTTTTATGTATGATTGGTTATCTTTGCAAGTCTCTTTGAATTATCAGTTTGGTTTGGCCTACTAGTTTGATCTTTCTTTCCATGGGAGAAGTGCTTAGCTTTGGGTTCAATCTTGCGGTGTCCTTTCCCAGCGACAGTAGGGGCAACAAGGCACGTATTGTATTGTTTTCATCGAGGATAAAAACATGGGGTTTATATCATATTGCATGTGTTTACCCCTCTACATCATGTCATCTTGCTTAATGTGTTACTTTGTTCTTATGAACTTAATACTCTAGATGCAGGTAGTAGTCAGTCGATGTGTGGAGTAATAGTAGTAGATGCAGGCAGGAGTCGGTCTACTTGTTGCGGACGTGATACCTATATACATGATCATGCCTAGATATTCTCATA
>NW_021186570.1:0-974 GCF_002162155.2 Triticum dicoccoides
CGCCCTCGTCCTCCTCGTCGTCTCACGCGACCAGAAGGGCCCCGAGCAGCCGCCATCATCATCGTCTTCAAGCTTCGGCCCCGGCGCCCTTCTCCGTCGATTCGGCCACTCCGGCGCGCCCCCGAGCCCACTAACCATCCCTGCAGCTCCGCGGTGAGCCACTCTCCATTTCCCCCCTGGAGTCCCCGTCGTTCCCCTCCCCTAGCTAGCTCCCCCACCTCCGCCGAGGCTCGCCGCCGCCATGGTCAACAAGCTCCGCGCTCGTGAGCTCAGCCGCTCGCCCGAGCATCACCAGCGTGCTCACCGCGCTCCTGCGAACCCGAAACACCCACGGGTGCTCCCTGCCATGTTCTATAGCGCCATCTCCGCTGTTGCCCGAGCTCCGGCCGCCGCCGCAAGCTCGACTCCGGCGAGTAGAGCGCACCCCGTCCGCTCCTTCCTGCTTCGTTGGATGCGGAAGAGCACGGGCTACCTCCTGGTGGCCTTCGCGCGTCCATCCATTGCCTGTAGCTCAACTCCGGCGAGCCTCCGCCGTTGGTTTGGTTGTCGCCCGCCGAACTCCGGCGAAGTCGACGTGGCACTGTCATTAGTCGCTAATGACTCCGCTAACTAGCCCTCTCTCTCACTGACATACGGCCCCCACTGCCTAATTAACTTAGTTTAGCTCCTGTTTAGTTTTAACTAACCCCGGTGGGCCCACGCGTCAGTGTTGACTACGCTGACGTGGCCGTTGACTTGGTCCCACCTGTCAGTGAGCTAAGCAGCCCTGTGACACTGACGTGTGGCCCCCACACGTCAGGTTTGACCCGGACCAGCCCCTGTTGACCTGCTGATGTCAGCATGACGTGGTGCTGACGCCATAACTCATTTTCTGGATTTATTTTAATTCAGGAAATTTCAGAAAATATCCAAAACTTCAATAATTCATAGAAATTCAACCGTAACTCCAAATTAAATAATTTATATATGAAAAA
>NW_021186571.1:0-1109 GCF_002162155.2 Triticum dicoccoides
CGATGTTGTCCTAATGCAGTAAAAGAGAGCAGGAGCGAGAGAGTGGGATTTTATCGGAATGAACAAGGGGGTTTTGCTTGCCTGGCACTTCTGAAGATAACATTGAGTCTTCATCAGTGTCAACGATCACATCATCGGTACAACGTCTACCGAGGGGGAACAGCACCGGCAAACACAGAAGAAACACGATCAATGCAATGCACAGTATGATGCATGCTATGACATGGCAATATGAATGTGTTTTGAGCTAATGCAACTAGCAGCAAGTTAAATGGAGTTGGTTTGAATATAAAATTCAAATTCAAACTCCATGTGTGATTAAATAAATGCCCTTTAATTGATTTGTGCTAAACAGCAGCTATAAGTTGTTCTAACATGCATGAAAATGGTACAGATGGATTCCTTGAATTTTTCTGATAATTTTTCATATATAAATTATTTAATTTGGAGTTATGGTTAATTTTCTATGATTTATTGAAGTTTTAGGCATTTTCTGAAATTTCTGAATTATTTTAGAAAATGATTATCTGCGTCATCATTGCGTCATGCTGACCTCAGCAGGTCAACAGACCGGGTCCAGGTCAAACCTGACACTGGGACCCACATGTCATTGGCTCTGTACTAACAGAGAGTTAGTTTTGTTAAACTAAAATAGCCAGGGGTTAGTTTAGTGTGTGGGGCCCGGTGTCAGTGGGTGTGGGTTCGATTAGTGGCGCCATTAGCCGCTAATGACGGCCACGTCGGATGCGTCTACGGTTAGCCGACGGCGACGACCCAGAGCGGCGGTGGCTCACCGGAGTGGCGCTAGGGGCAGCGGCTATGTGCGCTGAGAGCACCAGGAGGTAGCTCGTGCTCCTGCGCATCCAGCGGAGGCAGCGGAAGGTCGCGGGGCGGCCGGGGCTGACGGCGGCGAGCTCGGCAGCGGCGGCCGGAGCTCGGGTTAGTTTGGGCTCGGCGTTAGGGTGCTCGGGAGGAGGAGCTGGTGGGATCTGCGTGCTCCTGGGAGGGCACCGAACGCGTTGACACACTCAGGCACGGGCTGTGGTGGCTAAAACGACGGAGGCATCATGGCCGGCGGCGATGAGCTCTCGGCTCCGGCGGAATCGAGC
>NW_021186572.1:0-1156 GCF_002162155.2 Triticum dicoccoides
AGCCCTACCCCTCTCCCTCCTCGTCGTCTCGTAGTGCTTGGCGAAGCCCTGCTGGAGTCCCGCGCTCCTCCACCACCACCATGCCGTTGTGCTGCTGCTTGACGGAGTCTTCCCCAACCTCTCCTTCTCCCCTTGCTGGATCAAGGCGTAGGAGACGTCACCAGGCTGCACGTGTGTTGAACACGGAGGCGCCGTTGTTCGGCGCTTAGATCGGAATCAACCGTGATCTGAATCGCTACGGGTACGACTCCTTCATCCGCGTTCTTGTAACGCTTCCGCTTAGCGATCTACAAGGGTATGTAGATGCACTACCCTTCCCCTCGTTGCTAGATTACTCCATATATTGATCTTGGTGATGCGTAGAAAATTTTAAATTTCTGCTACGATCCCCAACACGTAGTAACACCGAGGGTTTGAAATAAAAGGGCAATAGGTTCCTACCTCATCAACTACTTCCCAAATACGCACATGTTATCAATCCTACTCAAGCAATGTTTGAGGGTTGAAACAAATGCATAAACACTGGGTAATAAAGGGATATGATCAAAGTGTTACTTGCCTTGCTGACGATTGGAAAACCCTAGAGATTCGTAGTAGCACGTTCTGCACTCCGGAAACCCTATCGTGAACAAACAATAGCATACATAAGCATTCAAGCATAATATGCAAAATAAAAACCCAAAAGAAAAGATCCAAACTAAAAGTTCAAGTGAAGAGCTCCGATTTGCAAAAAGAATCAATCGAATTGGAGCTACGAAACTCTAACTATGATCAAAAGAAGTTCGAAAACAAATCTGCTTGAAACCAAATTTTAAATTGTCAAAACCTTGTTGAAGTCGATTATCTGGAAAGAGGGGAACAAGACGAATATTTTGGCATTAGTTTCACTGGATTTGGATAAACGAGCAAAAAGTAGTGAAGGTTTGAAGAATTGGGACTAATTTGTGATAAAAGTATTTATGGATAGGTCCCTGGCCAAAAATTAAAACTAAAAGAAAAACCTAACGAACGTTAGTTAATAGAAACTAATGAAAGAACATGTTCGCTAACAGAGAGGAATGGGTGAACGTTCACTAACTAGCAAACCCTAAAAAACCGATCTAAACAAACAACCGGAAAAAACCGGGGCGGGTTTTCACAGTTTTTACCGGTTCGA
>NW_021186573.1:0-1232 GCF_002162155.2 Triticum dicoccoides
GGTCATTTTCAAAATGATTCTGAGGGTTTCACAGATCCCCATTTCAAGTTTCTGATGAAAGAGTAAACATGATGCAACACTCTAATGCATGACTAGCTAGGGTGTGACAACTCACCCCCACTCAAAAGAATCTCGTCCCGAGATTTGGGTTCCTCTGGGAAGAAGGCGGGGTACTCAAGTCGAAGACGATCCTCCCTTTCCCAGGTTGCTTCATCCTCAGAATGGTGCGACCATTGTACTTTGAGGAACTTGATGTTCTGACGTCGGGTGATACGTTCGGCCTGATCGAGGATACGAACGGGGTACTCTCGATATGTAAGATTATCTTGGAGATCAAGCGTTTCGTGGTCCACTTCACGGATAGGATCCGAGAAGCAACGCCTGAGTTGAGAAACGTGGAAGACATCGTGGACTCTGGAGAGATGCGGAGGTAGTTCCAGCTGGTAGGCAACTTCCCCTCGTTTGGCAAGAATGCGAAAAGGTCCAATGTAGCGAGGAGCCAATTTGCCTTTGATACCGAAACGATGGGTTCCCTTCAGAGGGGTGACCCGAAGATAAGCCTTCTCGTCAACCTCGAAAGTCATAGCCTTATGTTTTCGGTCATAATGACTCTTTTGACGAGATTGGGCTGTTTTTCAACTTTTCACGAACGATGCGAACTTGTTCTTCTGCTTCCTGAATCATATCCGGGCCAAAGAATTGTCTTTCCCCGGTCTCTGACCAGTTAAGGGGTGTTCGACACCGTCGTCCATAGAGAACTTCAAAAGGGGCTTTACCCAAGCTAGATTGATAGCTGTTGTTGTAAGCGAATTCGGCAAATGGAAGGCACTTTTCCCAATCCATTCCGAATGAGATAACAGAGGCTCGAAGCATGTCTTCTAGAATCTGGTTGACGCGTTCCACTTGACCACTCGACTGAGGGTGGAAGGCGGTGCTAAAGGAGAGACGGGTTCCCATAGCATTTTGGAAACTTTCCCAAAATCGAGAGGTGAAAAGACTTCCTCGATCCGAGTTAATTTCCAAAGGAACACCATGGAGAGACACTATTCGGGAGATGTATAAGTCTGCCAGCTGACTAGCGGTTATACACTCTCGAACAGGTAGGAAATGGGCTACTTTGGAAAGACGATCGACCACGACGAAAATAGCATTATTCCCTCTCTTGGTCCTGGGAAAACCGGTAATGAAATCCATACCAATTTTATCCCATTTCCATTCAGGAATAGCTAAGG
>NW_021186574.1:0-1156 GCF_002162155.2 Triticum dicoccoides
GTAGGGCCAATGATGATAAACTAGCATCCTATACTAAGCATTTAGGATTGCAGGTAAGGTATCAATAGATGTAGCGACAATGTCAGGCTATGCATCAGAATAGGATTAACGAAAGCAGTAACATGCTACACTACTCTAATGCAAGCAGTATAGAGGAGAATAGGCGATATCTGGTGATCAAAGGGGGGGGGGGCTTGCCTGGTTGCTCTGGCAAGAAGGAGGGGCGTCAACTCGGTAGTCGAACTGGTCAGCAGCAGCGTCGGTCTCGTAGTCTACCGGAGAGAAGAGGGGGAAGAAATAATGAATACAATGCAAACAAATGCATATCGATGCATGACATGACAAGTAACGATGCTAGGTGGGCCCAATCGCGGTAGTAGGGGATACCGACGAAGGGGGGGAAACATTCGGGAAAGTATTCCCGGAGTTTCGCGTTTTCGGACAGATGAACCGGAGGGGAAAAGTTGTGAGTTTGATAGGTTAGGGGTGTGTGGCGGACGAACGGACTGCGTATCCGGAATCGTCTCGTCGTTTTGAGCAACTTTCATGTAGAAAGTATTTTCATCCGAGTTACGGATTATTTTATATGAATTTCCAAAGTTTTATATGATTATATTGATTTATTTAACTCCAAAATTTAATCAGTAAAACTATTGTCACAAAGTGCAGTGCCAGCCATAGTGTATGACAGGTGGGGTCAGAGTCAAAGTCAACAGTCTAGTCAGCTGTTGACTGGGTCAACGTTGACTGGTCAAACAGGGCAATGGGGCCCATCGTCATAGACTAGTTTAACTAAGCAGGTTTAATTAGACTAAATATGTTCATTAGGCTAATTAATCAAAGTTAATTAGGTAGTTAACTAAGCAAATTAATTAATTAATCAAATTACTAATTAATTAAATAATTATTTCTATTTTTCAATTCCGTTCGTTTTTTTTAACAGGGGCATGGGGCCCCCTGGTCAGTGGCACAAGGCCTGGGGCTGTGCAGCCCAGGAGCGAGCGCCGCGGCACCCAGAAGGGCACCGGCGGGCACGGCACCGACGGGGGGAAGGGGCGAGGTTAGGCCGGGGTAGCAGGGGCCGTCGCCGGACGGCGGCAGCCGAAGCGGGTGCTTGGGCGACGGGCGCGTGGGTGGAGCGGCAGGACGCGGTGAG
>NW_021186575.1:0-2511 GCF_002162155.2 Triticum dicoccoides
ACCAGATATACCATACGGCCACCGCTACGAGCTCCTTCCTAGACACATCCGGTAGCATCGGCACTGCATCATTTGGCATCAAAAGCAAGTCACCAAGAACCGACGCTCCTTCCATCTCAGATTCACACAGCTCGTTGATAGTGGAGCTCAAACCAAGCTTTTCCCAGATCTCCTGCACTCTGTGACAGCGAAAGAAAGCATGTCGAATACTCTCACAATCTGTCCCACATAACGGGCAATCCGATACTATGATCATATGACGATTTGCCAAAACACCCTGGCAAGGGATTGCACCATACAGCGCTCGCCACATGTGCACTTTGATTTTTGCCGGTACTCGAAGCTTCCAAAGAATGCACCAAACTGGACTAGTACTTGAAGACAATATTGAGTTTGTTTGCCTCAACTTTCGTCCGTGTTGGTGATCCCACTCCATATGGTAAGCCGTCTTGACCGAAAAAATCCCGGTTTTATTATAGTGCCACGAAACAAAATCCTCCATCATCCCCGTTGCAAGGGGTATATTCAGAATACGGTTTGCATCAATGGGCCAAAAAATATGTCTAATAAGGTTTTCATCCCAGCACCGATTCTCCATATCTATCAGCTTAGAAACTTTAGTTAGGATGATATTACCTCGAGGTGTCATAACCTTTCTGCTCGGGCTGCTAGTAACCCAAGGATCGTCCCAAATGCTTATCTGTGTGCCATCACCCACTCTCCAGATGTAGCCTTTTTGAACGTTTGAAGGCCACTCCATAAGCTCTGCCATGTGTAGGAACTCCCCTTCTTGAGAGGGCAATTTAGCAGATCTCCATCTGGAAAGTATTTTGCCTTTAAAACTCTGGCATATAATGATTCTGGCTCCGCTAGTAGCCTCCAGCTCTGTTTCGCTAGTAGGGCCAAGTTAAAACAGTGCACGTCTTTGAATCCCATGCCTCCATTGCTCTTGGGCACGCACATCTTCCACCATGCGAACCAATGCATGTGCTTCTTCTCCTCCTCATCGCCCCACCAGTATTGTGACATAGCTGTTGTTATTGCATTGCAAATCTGTTTTGGGAGCTTAAATACTAGCATGGCATATGAAGGAATGGCTTGTATGATAGCCTTTAGCAACACTTCTTTACCTCCAAAGGAGAGCATCTTCTCCTTCCAACCTCTGATTCTATCCAGGATTCTGTCCACTAAGTGTTGAAAGCAATCCGATCTCTCAACCCCAACAATCGGGGGCAATCCCAAGTATTTATCCGTTAACGCCTCTGCCATGATGTTCAGGGTAGAGCACACCTCCGCCCGTACTTCTACCGTGGTACACGGGATGAAAAAAATGCTTGATTTGGCCTCACTTACCAGTTGCCCCGAGGCATTACAGTAGTCATCCAAGGCACGTCGGAGGCTCACCGCATTGCCATTGTCAGCATTCATCAGAATGAGGGAGTCATCCGCAAAGAGGAGGTGAGAGACCGGCGGTGCATCCCTGCAAACTCTCACTCCTACCAGGTCGCCAATCTCCTCCACATAAGTAAGCAAGCTTGAGAGGCCTTCCGCACAAATCAGGAACAAGTAAGGTGACAGCGGGTCCCCTTGACGAAGACCTCGCGAAGGGACAAAGAAATCAGTGAGAGAATTGTTAAAACGCACTTGGTACTTCACTGATCTTACACACTCCATAATGAGATCAACCCAATCTGGTGTGAAGCCCAACCGAAGCATGATTCTCTCCAGAAAAACCCACTCAACCCTATCATAGGCTTTGTGCATATCAAGTTTTACCGCACAAATTCCAAACTTGCCCGTTCTGTTCCTCTTGATGGCATGATAAGATTCAAAAGCCACCAGAAAATTGACAGTTATCAAATGCCCGGGGACAAAGGTGCTTTGATTTGGAGAAATAATCTCGGGTAGCAAAACTTTTAGCCTATTTGAAAGCAGTTTTGAAATCACCTTGTAAACAACGTTACATAAACTTATCGGACGGAACTGGGTGATCACCTCTGGATTCTCCACCTTTGGTATAAGAACTATTGTAGTATTGTTCCACCCTTCTGGTATTTTCCGGTTATAAAAAACTGCATGTAGCCCATCGGGCCCCGGAGCTTTGAGATCACCGATGTTGAACAGCGCCCCTTTAACTTCCTCCCTGGAATAGGGCTTCAACAGTTTGTGTTCAAGAAGGTTCTCAATCTGCATATGTAGTTCGTGTTGTCGAGCCACTGCCTCATCTGACAGCGGTCCCGAGAGCACCTCATTCAGCTCACTCTGTAATTTCCTTAGTCGGGTTTCGCGGGCCTTTCAGAGTCTCCAAATCCCATGTGTGCAGGACTGCATGAATCTCCCCTGTCACTTGCGAGTAAGGCTCGCTTCCCCTTGCTTTCACTCTATCCCAGGCCGTTTGAACAATCACTTCCACCTCTTCCTCCGCAAGCCACCTTGCTTCAAATTTTCTCGGTCCCGGAGGACCCCTTGGTTGTAGTAGTAGTAGTAGTAGTAGTAGTAGTAGTAGTAGTA
>NW_021186576.1:0-1072 GCF_002162155.2 Triticum dicoccoides
CCCTGATATGTTATAGTTCATCACGAAGCTCTAGCAGCTCGGTGGCAATGACTTTGGGGAAACATCACTATCTCATCTGGAAGATTAACTCCCACTTGATTCAAGTGATTGTTGCACTCAGACAATCTGAGCACAAGCTCAACGATTGAGCTTTTCTCCCTTAGTTTGCAGGCTAAGAAAATCGTCGGAGGTCTTATACCTCTTGACGTGAGCACGAGCCTGAAATCCCAATTTCAGCCCTCGAAACATCTCATATGTTCCGCGACGTTTCGAAAACGTCTTTGGTGCCTCTACTTAAACCATTTAACTGAACTATCACGTAGTTATCAAAACGTGTATGTCCGATGTTCGCAACATCCACAAACGACGTTTGGGGTTCAGCACACTGAGCAGTGCATTAAGGACATAAGCTTTCTACTGTCCGCATAATTGCTACTATCAACTTTCAACTATATTTTCTCTAGGAACATATCTAAAACAGTAGAACTAAAGCGCGAGCTATGACATAATTTGCAAAATCCTTTTGACTATGTTCAGGATAATTAAGTTCATCTTATAAACTCCCACTCAGATAGACATCCCTCTGGTCATCTAAGTGATCACATGATCCGAGTCAACTAGCCCGTGTCCGATCATCACGTGAGACGGACTAGTTAACGTCGGTGAACATCTTCATGTTGATCGTATCTACTATACGACTCATGCTTGACCTTTCGGTCTCCGTGTTCCGAGGCCATGTCTGCACATGCTAGGCTCGTCAAGTTAACCCTAAGTGTTTTCGCTGTGTAAAACTGTCTTACACCCGTTGTATGTGAACGTAAGAATCCATCACACCCGATCATCACGTGGTGCTTAGAAGCGACGAACTGTAGCAACGGTGCACAGTTAGGGGAGAACACTTCTTGAAATTTTGTAAGGGATCATCTTATTTACTACCGTCGTCCTAAGTAAACAAGATGCATAAACATAATAAACATCACATGCAATTATATAGTTGTGACATGATATGGCCAATATCATATAGCTCCATTGATCTCCATCTTTGGGGCTCCATGATCATCTTGTCACCGGC
>NW_021186577.1:0-10105 GCF_002162155.2 Triticum dicoccoides
GGGGGGGGGGGAGGGGATCCCTCTGAGGAGAGCCCCCGGGGCGTGTACAACCCCGCCCTGACTTGCACGACAGGGCTAGAGGAGGTGTGTCTGGGCACTCGTGAGCCAGCGCGGGACTCACGAGGCCCTACCTCAAGGCGGGTTGCGCCTGAACTTGATTGGGAATACCGATGATAGCTCGGCGAGGTGGTTAGGTAACCTGAGCCGAGTGAATCTTCTGAGGTTATCACATGAGAAGGCTAGACACCAATGACCCCAGGAGGTGAAATGAATGGGGCCGACCCACCAGATAGAGATCAGTCATTGGGTTTATCGACGCTGCAGGGATGGACCCGAGCACAGATGCCGTGCCTAGTCTTCTCATGTGACATTCCTGAAGAAAGACAGCCGGCGCACGGCTCCCGTGGTGATGAGGCACCGGGTCGCGCGCCCCCACTTACCCGCCCGCGATTAGCTCATGAGAGAACAAGGCACCAATGGCCATGGGAGGTGACGAACACGGGAGCTGGCCCGTGAGCCTCTTGGGTTTAGCGACACTGCATGGACGGACCCGAGCACATGCGCCGTGCCAGTCCTTAATCATGAGGCGGTCGCGGGTGAGTTTGCAAGGGCGCGAGGCGTTCATAGCGACGAAGTGCCGGACAGGCAAATGGTAATCATAAGGCAGCTCATGTGAGATGGTTAGGCAGCTCTAATAAATGCAAGAAGGATACATGCCGCAGGGACGGACCCACGCAACTTGGAGATAGTGCAGCCCGAGGGGCGCCCCCAACTGAACGAACTAAAAGATGTCACCTGGCACCGATGCTGAAGGAATGTTGGGGTAGTAGGAGGTGTGCGCTGCAAAAGTCGCTCCTCATGAGCCACCCTGGCCCGGAACCATGGGAGGCTCTGGGGGCCCGGTGGGCTCATGAGGATCCATCACCATCTCCGTCTGGATCGCATGACGCTTAGCCTCCCGAGCTGCTAGGATGTCCCACATGTGGCACTGAGATGCAACAGCCGCGCTCAGCAAGCTGAAGGGCATGCAAACGTAGCTATGAGGGGGACCCTCGCATCTGCCGACACGGTACGGCCAGAAGAGCTCCTGAGACGCGGCCCTATTGAGTCGTGGGATGTCGATGCAGACATGCAGCTCCTCGTCCTCACCAGGGCAAGGAGCTGCGCCTGGTGGTGGGCGGCGATCGCCCTGCACAACCCTCTCCTTCTGAATTTCCTTGACTGCCTTGCTGATGAATTCCCGAGCGCCTGGTGCCTCGCGCCCTGTGCTCTCTCCTCGGAAGCGTGCAGTGAAGCATGCCTCCACATGGTGCCCGAGCGCCTCCCTCATGACATTGGCCAGGTCAGAGGCCCTCCATAGGAGAGCCCCCAAGCCCAGCCTGAGAGGGGCGCCGGGCGCGCCTTCCTATGTGATAGGTGAAGGCGCCTGTCCACGGACGCGAGGCTCAAGGCGGCACCGTCAGACGCCGCTTCCTCCTGAGATCCCCGGCCCAACAACAGCTTCTTCTTCTTGGGGGCGACCTCAGGAGGGGGGACAACGCCCTCGTCTTTAGGGTTCTCGACCGCAGCAGCCGGGTAGGCGCGCTCGAAAGAGCACACCGCCTCCTTTTCCTCTCAAGCGACTGATACGTCTCCAATGTATATATAATTTTTGATTGTTCCATGCTATTATATTACCCATTTTGGATGTTTATGGGCTTTACTTTACACTTTTATATCATTTTTGGGACTAACCTACTAACTGGAGGCCCAGCCCGAATTGCTGTTTTTTCCTATTTTAGTGTTTTGAAGAAAGGGAATATCAAACGGAGTCCAAGCGGAATGAAACCTTCGGGAGTGATCTTTTTGGAACAAACGCAATCCAAGAGATTTGGAGTGGACGTCAAGAAGCAGCCAAGGAGGCCATGAGGTAGGAGGGCACGCCCTAGGGGGGTGGGAGCGCCCACCACCCTCATGGGACCCTCGTGGCTCCCCTGACTTACCTCCTTCGCCTATATATATCTGCGTACCCCGAAAACATCCAGGAGCACCACGAAAAACTATTTCCACCACCGCAACCTTTCGTATCCGCGAGATCCCATCTTGGAGCCTTCACCGGCGCTCCGCTGGAGGGGGAATCGATCATGGAGGGCTTCTACATCAACACCATAGCCTCTCCAATGAGTTGTGAGTAGTTTACCACAGACCTTCGGGTCCATACTTATTAGCTAGATGGCTTCTTCTCTCTCTTTGAATCTCAATATAAAGTTCTCCTCGATCTTCTTGGAGATCTATTCGATGTAACTCTTGTTGCGGTGTGTCTGTCGAGATCCGATGAATTGTGGGTTTATGATCAAGTTTATCTATGAGAAATATTTGAATCTCCTCTGAATTATTTTATGTATGATTGGTTATCTTTGCAAGTCTCTTCGAATTATCAGTTTGGTTTGGCCTACTATATTGATATTTCTTACAATGGGAGAAGTGCTTAGCTTTGGGTTCAATCTTGCGGTGTCCTTTCCCAGTGACAGTAGGGGCAGCAAGGCACGTATTGTATTGTTGCGATCAAGGATAAAAAGATGGGGTTTATATCATATTTCTTGAGTTTATCCCTCTACATCATGTCATCTTGCTTAATGCGTTACTCTGTTCTTATGAACTTAATACTCTAGATGCAGGCAGGAGTCGGTCAATGTGTGGAGTAATAGTAGTAGATGAAGAATCGTTTCAGTCTACTTGTTGCGGACGTGATGCCTATATACATGATCATGCCTAGATATTCTCATAACTATGCACTTTTCTATCAATTGCTCGACAGTAATTTGTTCACCCAACGTAATACTTATGCTATCTTCAGAGAAGCCACTAGTGAAACCTATGGCCCCCCGGGTCTATCTTTTATCATATAAGTTTCCGATCTACTTTTATTTGCATCTTTACTTTCCAATCTATATCATAAAAATACCAAAAATATTTATCTTACCTTATTATCTCTATCAGATCTCACTTTCCCAAGTTACCGTGAAGGAATTGACAACCCCTTTATCGCGTTGGTTGCGAGGTTCTTGTTTGTTTGTGTAGGTACGAGGGACTTGTGAGGAGCCTCCTACTGGATTGATATCTTGGTTCTCAAAAACTGAGGGAAATACTTACGCTACTTTGCTGCATCACCCTTTCCTCTTCAAGGGAAAACCAACACAGTGCTCAAGAGGTAGCAAGAAGGATTTTTGGCACCGTTGCCGGGGAGGTCTTCGCTCAAGTCAAGACATACCAAGTACCCATCACAAACTCATCTCCCTCGCATTACATTATTTGCCATTTGCCTCTCGTTTTCCTCTCCCCCACTTCACCCTTGCCGTTTTATTCGCCCTCTCTTTCCCGTTCGCCTCTCTTTTTTGCTTGCCTCTTGTGTGCTTGTGTGTTGGATTGCTTGTCACGATGGCTCAAGATAATACTAAATTGTGTGACTTTTCCAATACCAACAATAATGATTTCCTTAGCACTCCAATTGCTCCTCTTAATGATGCTGAATCTTGTGAAATCAATGCTGCTTTGTTGAATCTTGTTATGAAAGATCAATTCTCCGGCCTTCCTAGTGAAGATGTCGCTACTCATCTAAACAACTTTGTTGATTTGTGTGATATGCAAAAGAAGAAAGACATGGATAATGATATTGTTATATTGAAGTTATTTCCGTTTTCACTTAGAGATTGTGCTAAAACTTGGTTTTCGTCTTTGCCTAAAAATAGTATTGATTCATGGAATAAGTGCAAAGATGCTTTTATTTCTAAGTATTTCCCTCCCGCTAAGATCATCTCTCTTAGAAATGATATTATTGAATTTTAAACAACTAGATCATGAGCATGTTTCCCAATCTTGGGAGAGGATGAAATTAATGATTCGCAATTGCCCTACACATGGTTCGAATTTATGGATGATTATACAAAATTTCTATGCCAGATTGAATTTTGCTTCTAGAAATCTTTTAGATTCGGCCACGGGAGGCACTTTTATGGAAATCACTTTAGGAGAAGCTACTAAACTCCTAGATAATATTATGGTTAATTATTCTCAATGGCACACCGAAAGATCTACTAGTAAAAAAGTTCATGCGATAAAAGAGATTAATGTTTGGAGTGGAAAGATGGATGAACTTTTGAAATTGTTTGCTACTAAGAGTGCTCCTATTGATCCTAATGATATGCCTACTTTGATTGAGTATAATAATGAATCTATGGATGTGAATTTTGTTGGTAGGAATAATTTTGGTAACAATGATTATAGAGGAAACTTTAATCCTAGGCCGTTTCCTGGTAATTCCTCTAATAGTTATGGTAATCCCTACAACAAATCTTATGAAATTTTTAATAAGATGCCCTCTGATTTTGAGAATAGTGTTAAAAAATTTTATGATCTCTCAAAAGAATTTCAATGCTTTGCTTGAAGAAAAATTGCTTAAAGTTGATGAATTGGCTAGGAATGTTGATAGACTTTCTCTTGATGTTGATTCTTTGAAACTTAGATCTATTCCACCTAAGCATGATATCAATTAGTCTCTCAAAGCCATGAGAATTTCCATTGATGAGTGCAAAGAAAGAACCGCTAGGATGCGTGCTAAGAAAGATTGCTGTGTAAAAGCGTGTTCTTCTAGTTTCCATGAAAATAATGGTGAAGATCTAAAAGTGATTGATGTGTCGCCTATTAAATCTTTGTTTTGCAATATGAATCTTGATAATTATGGGACTGGAGATGAGTCAACTTTAGTTAAAAGGCATCCTAATGATTCGGAGTTTTTAGATCTTGATGCTAAATTTGGTAAAAGTGGGATTGGAGAGGTCAAAACTTTACTTAGCAATGAACCCACTATTTTGGATTACAAGAAATTTAACTATGATAATTGTTCTTTAATAGATTGTATTTCCTTGTTGCAATCCGTGTTGAATTCCCCTCATGCTTATAGTCAAAATAAAGCTTTTACTAAACATATGGTTGATGCTTTGATGCAATCTTATGAAGAAAAACTTGAATTGGAAGTTTCTATCCCTAGAAAACTTTATGATGAGTGGGAACCTACTATTAAAATTAAAATTAAAGACCATGAATGCTATGTTTATGTGATTTGGGTGCTAGTGTTTCTACGATTCCAAAAACTTTATGTGATGTGCTAGGTTTCCGTGAATTTGATGACTGCTCTTTAAACTTGCACCTTGCGGATTCCACTATTAAGAAACTGATAGGAAGGATTAATGATGTTCTTATTGTTGAAAATAGGAATTATGTGCCTGTATATTTCATTGTTCTTCATATAGATTGCAATTTTTCATGTCCTATTATTCTTGGTAGACCTTTCCTTAGAACGATTGGTGCAATTATTGATATGAAGGAAGGGAATATTAGATTCCAGTTTCCATTAAGGAAAGGCATGGAACACTTTCCTAGAAAGGAAGTCAAATTACCTTATGAATCTATTATGAGAGCCACTTATGAATTGAATACCAAAGATGGCAATACTTAGATCTATTCTCGCTTTTATGCCTAGCTAGGGGCGTTAAATGATAGTGCTTGTTGGGAGGCAACCCAATTTTATTTTTGTTTCTTACTTTTTGCTTCTGTTTAGTAATAAATAATTCATCTAGCCTCTGTTTAGATGTGGTTTTATGTTTTAATTAGTGGTTGTGCCAAGTAGAACCTATAGGATCATCTTGGGTGATAGTTAATTTGATTCTGCTGAAAAACAGAAACTTTTGCGCGCACGAGAATAATTTTAATAAATCACAGGAACGTGTTTTTGAGTTAATTATTTTTGAAGTAGATCAATATAAAAATTTAATAGGACTTCCTATTTTGGTAGGATTTTTAGAGTTCTAGAAGTATCCGAAAGTTACAGATTTCCACACACTGTTCTATTTTTGACAGATTCTGTTTTTCGTGTGTTGTTTGCTTATTTTGATGAATCTATGGCTAGTATCGGGGGGTATGAACCATAGAGAAGTTGGAATATAGTAGGTTTAACACCAATATAAATAAATAATGAGTTCATTACAGTACCTTAAGTGGTGGTTTTTCTTTCTTGCACTAACGGAGCTTATGAGATTTCCTGTTAGTTTTGTGTTGTGAAGTCTTCAAGTTTTGGATAAAGATTTGATGGACTATGGAATAAGGAGTGGCAAGAACCTAAGCTTGGGGTTTCCCATGGCACCCCAAGATAATTCAAGGACATCCAAAAGCCTAAGCTTGGGGATGCCCTGGAAGGCATCCCCTGTTTCGTCTTCGTCTATCGGTAACTTTACTTGGAGCTATATTTTTATTCGCCACATGTTATGTGTTTTGCTTGGAGCGTCTTGTATGATATGAGTCTTTGCTTTTTAGTCTACCACAATCATCCTTGCTGTACACACCTTTTTAGAGAGACACACATGATTCGGAATTTATTAGAATACTCTATGTGCTTCACTTATATCTTTTGAGCTAGACAATTCTTGCTCTAGTGCTTCGCTTATATCTTTTTAGAGCATGGCGGTGGCTTAAATTTGTAGAAATTATTGATCTCTCATGCCTAACTTATATTATTTTGAGAGTCTTTTAGAATAGCATGGTATTTTCTATGGTTATAAAATTGGTCCTAATATGATGGGCATCCAAGTTGGGTATAATAAAAACTATCATAGAAAGTGCATTAAACACTATGATCAATTTGATGCTTGATAACTGTTTTGAGATATAAAGGTGGTAATGTTAGAGTCATGCTAGTTGGGTAATTATGAAATTGAGAAATACTTGTGTTAAGGTGGGCAAGTCCTGTAGCATGCACGTATGGTAAAAGTTGTGTGACAAATTTGTTGCATGGGGTGCTCTTTTAATTGTCTTCCTATGTGTGGAGGTCGGGATCGCGCGATGGTTAACTCCTACCAACCCTTCCCCTAGGAGCATGCGTAGTAGTACTTTGCTTCGAGGGCAAGTAAACTTTTGCAATAAGTATATGAGTTCTTTATGACTAATGCGAGTCCATGGATTATACGCGCTCTCACCCTTCCACCAATTCTAGCCTCTATTATGCCGCGCAACTTTCGCCGGTATTATGAACCCACCATTTACCTTCCTCAAAATAGCCACCATACCTACCTATTATGGTATTTCCATAGCCATTCCGAGATATATTGTCATGCAACTTTCCACCGTTCTGTTCATTATGACACACCCCATCATTGTCATATCGCTCTTTGCACGATCATGTAGTTGACATCGTATTTGTGGCAAGGCCACCTCCATAATTTTTCATACATGTCACTCTTGGTTCATTGCATATCCCGGTACACCGCCGGAGGCATTCACGTAGAGTCATATTTTGTTCTAAGTATTGAGTTGTAATTCTTGAGTTGTAAATCAATAAAAGTGTGATGATCTTCATTATTAGAGCATTGTCCCAAGTGAGGAAAGGATGATGAAGACTATGATTCCCCCACAAGTCGGGATGAGACTTCGGACTTTATAAAAATAAAAGAGGCCAAAGAAG
The DNA here is from genome assembly GCF_002162155.2 of Triticum dicoccoides. Classification (NCBI taxonomy): domain Eukaryota; kingdom Viridiplantae; phylum Streptophyta; class Magnoliopsida; order Poales; family Poaceae; genus Triticum; species Triticum dicoccoides. The sequence continues at coordinate 7,493 of NW_021186577.1, forward strand.
CCCAAGTAGAAAAAGAGGCCGAAGAAGCCCACAAATAAAATAAAATAAAGAGAGAAGGGACAATGTTACTATCTTTTTTCCACACTTGTGCTTCAAAGTAGCACCATGATCTCCATGATATAGAGTGTGGCACCCCGGCTCAGAGCAACCGGTTTACCATGCATCGCCAGCCCAGAGACCATGTCTTCTGGCAACACACAACATCTTGGTACAGAAAACAACCGCTTTATTGATGCTAGCAGATCAAAGTTTATATTACAACAGGTGGTGAGGCCAAGCGGCACACTCGGTGCGGCTAAACAATATGTACATTATTTAGTGAACATGAAGGGGCCTCGATCATAACAACTACACGACAGCGGAACAACGTCGTAGCGGAAACTCCATAGCATAGGGACACCAAGGTGGACACGATCTAGACTCGTACGACACTCCTTTCCAACGAGACTTTCCTGAAATCTGGCATGACATGCCAGGTCAGTATATTGAATGTACTTGCAAGCTCACAACAAACATAAACATAATGACAAACAATATCATGATAATTAATCAATTCATAATAATGCAACAATATAACCATCATCTTGTGATCATGCCCTTGTGATAACAGTCCCTTGGACTAGCTTACCAACAAACATACCACCCACGTGGTCTTGACTAGAGATATCTTGTGATCCTTCCGGCGATCACAACCACGACCAATATTTGGTCTTAAACAGTGATCCTTCTGGCGATGACAACCACGACCAACATTTGGTCTAAAACAACAAGATGACCTTTCCGCCATCATCAACAGTGCAAAGTTCATAACTTAGTGTGCAAGATTATTTAAACATTGACCCATGGTGTGACCTACTTTCGAGCGTGTCCGTAACCGTGGACTCGACTATCGATAGATTAATACACTCTGCAGAGGTAGCACACTGTACCCACACCACGGAACCCATGGCCTCGCACTCCCATTCGGGTGGACCAACGGCATTCCAACGAAACCCCTCCATTGGCATGACACTCTCCCGGTCACTCTGACTCACTCCCCACTGGGCTAGTCCTGGGTGGCCCCGTGTCTACCAAAGACACAACGACCACCGTCGTGGCCAAAACATAAACGATCCCACTCGGGAACCCGGTACGATAAACTCAACAACGGGCACACAAGGTTATGTCTACTTACAGGTCCAGGGTACCACACGCCCATAACCTTCCCTAGTTGGAGGCACCGACCATAGGCATGACAACAGAACGAATAAAGGCCTTCCCATACAGGCAAATGTGGTTGCACTGGGAAAAATTGATTCAGTGGCACCATGACCCGGTCAACAATATCTTGAAGTTGAGTTATTATCAGGTTCAAGTTAACGTGAAAATAACCGATGTCATAGTATGCCATGAAATGCAACACTAACATATGTATCACATATAACTGAAATGACCGAGTCAACTATATCCACACTAAGCATAAACATCAACAACTCATGACACTTCTCTGGTTAGGATTAAACCTCAATGTAAACAGAACCTTTTCTAGCAAACTTTACCATTTTTACTCATGCAAGAAAATAATTCCACTAATTATTTATATCCATAACCATATCATTCTTTCACCGCCCAAAAACAAATCCTAGTTTCTTTACTAACTAAGTTAACTTCAAACTTTCTGTGAGTCAAGCATATTAACTAAAACAAACAATTAACAGAATATAAATAACATAATAATGATTTAAATGCATGGATTAAATCATTTGTTCAAGTAAGAAAATCACAAATATTGTAATGGCACCATGAAGATGTTGCTGTGGCTTGCCTTAGTGCATATGAGGTTCACAAGCCTCCTGGAGATCCTCAAGACAAGCCTCACCCTCTGAAAATATTTAAAAACACAAAAAGAAAATATCAAGAAACCTTCTGAAATTCACCAGAAAATCTAGACAGCGGGGAAAAATCCCATCTCTGGTGAGCTGCTAGATTTCCGAACAAAGAACACAATGCAAAAAGAATCAATTCATTTGGACTTATGGTTAAAAAGTTTTGGCTGTTTGAAGCTCTCTGGATAAATTAAAATTTTGAATTTAAATAAAACAGACTGGGGGGGGGGGTGACGTCGAAGGCGTAAAGCCTCGGGGCGCCACCACTCATACCGCTTCACGTGCGTACTGAGTGGCTGACTAGCGGGCCCCGCTAGTCAGGTGAGGGGGAGAGAGAGGGAAACAGAGGACACTGCGGCTTAGCCGGAGCGCACGCCGACGATGAGGGCTTCTTGGCCAAAACGAGAGGGAGGGATCAAGAGGGGAGACGAAGGCGCACCTGCCCGTACGCGTAGAGTAGCTAGGGGTGGTCGGACGGCATCGGAATCAACCTCTCTAGCGGAGGCAGAGAGCGGAGGTCGCCGGAGACGAAGACGACGGTGAACGGAGGCGACTCCAGGGGCTCCAACCAGGCGGAATGGCACCACCGACTAGTGGTGGAGGCCCTAGAAGGGTTGCCTGGGCCTGGGAGGGGTTGGAGCTATGGAGACGACCCGAGGGGATCGCCGGCGAGCTCATGCTCGTGGACGGCGGCCCACGGCCTGCCCGGTCGGGCTACGGCTATCTACGTGATTGTGGGGTGTGTGGG
>NW_021186578.1:0-803 GCF_002162155.2 Triticum dicoccoides
ACAAAACAGACAATCTCCATCGAAGTATCAGGGTTTCATACGGAAACTCTTCTGTTTCGAAGGGATTTCATTTTTTGAACTTATTTCAACCCGCTTGTTTTTATGTGTTCAAAATGCACCATTCAAAGCCACATCATCAATTTACAACCTTTCTGACTTCATTTGTTATTTTTCATGCATTTACTGATTATTTTGAGCTATAAGACCATGAAATTAAAAAGCATTTGAAATGAATTCTGAAATGGTTCGAAGTTGGCATGGTATCATCATTTCACCCACATAGCATGTGCAAGAAAGTAGAGAGGCTTACGGCAAAAACTTGATGCACTTCGTGTAGAAAACAGACAATCTCCTTCGAAGTATCAGGGTTTCATACGGAAACTCGTCTGTTACAAAGGGATTTCATTTCTTTTGAACTTATTTGAACCCCCTTGTTTTTATATGTTAAAAATGCAACATTCAAAGCCACATCATCATTTTACAACCCTTCCTGACTTCATTTGTTATTTTTCATGCATTTACTGATTATTTTGAGCTATAAGACCATGAAATTGAAAAGCATTTGAAATGAACTCTGATAAGGTTCCAAGTTGGCATGTTATCATCATTTCACCCACATAGCATGTGCAAGAAAGTAGAGAGGCTTACGGCAAAAACTGGATGCACTTCGTGTACAAAACAGACAATCTCCTTCGAAGTATCAGGGTTTCATATGGAAACTCGTCTGTTACAAAGGGATTTCATTTTTTGAATTTATTTGAATCCCCTTGTTTTTATATGTTCAAAATGCACCATTCAAAGCC
>NW_021186579.1:0-1291 GCF_002162155.2 Triticum dicoccoides
ATTTCTTTTAAAGCCCTTTTTGTGGTGTCGCTCAGACGCCCGACTGTGGCATTTCTTTTAAAGCCCTTTTTGTGGTGTCGCTCAGACGCCCGACTGTGGCATTTCTTTTAAAGCCCTTTATGTGGCGTCGCTCAGACGCCCGACTGTGGCATTTCTTTTAAAGCCCTTTATGTGGCGTCGCTCAGACACCCGACTGTGGCATTATTTGTTATTTATTTCATAAATTTCTTTTATACTATTCTGTTATTGCAATTTTATAAATAACTTGCTTGCACGCATCCGAGAGTTACTTATCTTTTGTGGCTGACGTCATGAGCATAAAATATTCTTCAGCACATCATTGTTATATTATACATGTGTTCATAATGTTTGCGAGTACATTCAAAGTACTCACTGGCTTGTCCCTGGCTATTGTCTTGGCCAGATTTTCCTGCACGGAGAGGAGCGACGCGATGCCAGCCTCGGAACCCACGCAATGGAGATAGCAGCCTCGCGAAGATAGGAATTAACCTGGTCAGCTGTTCCCGTGGGAAATGGAGTTCCATAGACACTGATGCTTCACAACCCGCTTCCGCCATCAACCACTAGAAACCATTTGTTGTACTCACAGGCCAGAATGGTCTTGTACTACATATTTTGTATTTTGCTTGGAATTTCTGTATCAAGTTGGAGCCTCATCAGCTAACAGTAATCCTGGGGCTGATGAGAACGACAGTCTTTTCTGGAAATTTATTACCCAGAAAACCCGGTCGTGACAGGCTTGGTATCAGAGCCAGGCTGACCATTGGCTAATCCTATCTTAGCCAGGTCAATTGACTAGGCAAACCAACCCACCAGACCTTAACCAAACCCCAGACAAGCTTCTCGTGCAAGATAGCCACACAGTGACCCAACACTTTTGGCAGTCGGTGCCCAACCTATCAACCTAACCTGTCACTCATGCGCCAGTGACCGGCCCCTAAATAGTCTTTTCTCGCAAGCGTGCGAAGGAAGATTCCGTCCCCTTTTCCCTATAAAAAGGGCGCGCTAGCCGCAACCCAGCACAGCACAGCCGCTACCCCCCAAACCGAGCCACAATGCCTGGACCTATAGTGCACAACGAAACCACAGCAACCAACCTTGGAGGTTTTGTGACCATCCTCGCAAACCTCACCCGTCGTGCCTACGCGTTAGAGGAGCCACCAGAATATGTTGTGTATCAAGGACCCATGAGCGGTGAAGACCGCCAATTCTGGGCCACTGTGCACATTTACGGTAGGAGTCTAGCACCCGAGCGCCCCTACCGGTTCAC
>NW_021186580.1:0-1235 GCF_002162155.2 Triticum dicoccoides
TTCGCTTGCATGGTGTGCCAAATACTATTGTTTCAGATCGTGATACTAAATTTCTTAGCCACTTTTGGAGATGTTTATGGGCTAAGTTGGGGACTAAACTGCTTTTTAGTACTACTTGTCACCCCCAAACTGATGGACAAACTGAAGTAGTCAATAGAACGTTGTCTACTATGCTTAGGGCTGTTTTGAAGAATAATAAGAAAATGTGGGAGGAATGCTTGCCTCATATTGAATTTGCTTATAATCGTTCATTGCATTCTACTACTAAGATGTGCCCTTTTGAAGTTGTGTATGGTTTCCTACCTCGTGCACCTATTGATTTGTTGCCTCTTCCATCTTCGGAGAAGGTTAATTTTGATGCTAAACAACGTGCTGAATTGATTTTAAAAATGCATGAGTTAACTAAGGAAAACATTGAGCGTATGAATGCTAAATATATACTTGCTGGAGATAAGGGTAGAAAACATGTTGTGTTTGCACCTGGAGATCTTGTTTGGTTACATTTGCGTAAGGATAGATTTCCTGATTTGCGCAAATCAAAGCTAATGCCACGTGCTGATGGTCCCTTTAAGGTGTTAGAGAAAATAAATGATAATGCATATAAACTTGAGCTGCCTGCAGATTTTGGGGTTAGTCCCACTTTTAACATTGCAGATTTGAAGCCTTATTTGGGTGAGGAAGATGAACTTCCGTCGAGGACGGCTTCATTTCAAGAAGGGGAGGATGATGAGGACATCAATACAATTGTTACACTCACAGCCCCTGCTGCTATACATACTGGACCAATTACTAGAGCCCGTGCACGCCAACTAAATTACCAGGTACTTTCGTTTCTTGGTAATGATTCTAATGTTCATGAGAATATGATGCTGCCTAAATTGGATACATTTGTTTTGCTTACAAATGAAGGGCCTAGCTTGGAGAAGGATGAACATTGGAGCAAGAACAAGCATGGAGATGATGGCATGCGCAAGGGGAACAAGAACGGAGTTACAAGTGATGATTTCAGGACTTTGAAGCCACCATAATGGGTGCATGAAGCCTTGGATGAAATATACAAGATGCCACTTCATAAATTTCGTCCCAAGGCTATTTTAGGTGCTGCGTCACCTTATTATTGGGCCAGGCCCATGTAATTTCGAAATACATAAGTATAGGCTATTTTTAGAGTCCGTATGTGTGGGGAAACAAGAGATAGGGTTGATTTCGGACCCCTCCACCAAGGGCCACGAAAT
>NW_021186581.1:0-1244 GCF_002162155.2 Triticum dicoccoides
TATCACGTCTATCGAGAGGGGACAAATACCGGCAACACAGAAGGGAACACAATCAATGCAATGCACAATATGATGCATGCTATTACATGGCAATATGAATGTGTTTTGGGCTAATGCACCTAAAACCAGATTAAATGAAGTTGGTTTGAATCCAAGATTCAAATTCAAACTCCATATGTGGTTATTTAAATGTCATTCACTTCATTTGCTCTAAACAGTAGTGATAAGTTGTTCTAACATGCATGAAAATGGTACAGATGGATTCCTTGAATTTTTCTGATAATTTTTCATATATAAATTATTTAATTTGGAGTTACGGTTAATTTTCTATGCATTTTGGAAGTTTTAGGCATTTTTCTGGAATTTCAGAATTAAATTAAATCCAGAAAGCATTACTGCGTCAGCATGACATTGGCATGACGTCAGCAAGTCAACAGGGGCCGGCTCGGGTCAAACCTGACGTGTGGGGTCCACACGTCAGTGACACAGGGGCTAATCCCGCGTTGACCCGGGCTTTGACCCACTACGGGGCCCACTGTCAGTGGCTGTGGGGGGGTGTTTAGGCGTCATTAGTGCTAATTAGGCGTGCCACGTCGGCAGTCGCCGGCGTGTCGCCGGCGACGACCACGGCCGACAGCGGAGGTGCAAGTGCGCTCGCTACGGAGCACCATTTGACGTGCGGTTTGCTCCTACGGGTTCCTGGGAGGAAGGCGCATCTAAAGAGGCAAGTGACAGCAGCTGGGGTGGCCGGAGCTGCCGGCGGCGAGCTCCTTTGCGGCTGCCGGAGTTCGGGCAATCTCGGGGTCGGGGTTAGGGAGCACGGCAGGAGGAGCTGGGGCGTGCTACGGACTCCTGAGATCACGGTGAGCACGTCAGTGGGCTTGGATACGAGCTGGGGTGGCTGTGGCCACGGCCACGCCATGGCCGGCGGCGAGAGATTCTCGGGCAAAGTGGTGGGGCTAGCTAGAGAGGGAGGTGGGGCACGGGGAGAGGGGGAATCGGGTCGAGGGCTCACCACGGTTTTTCTGGTGCTGCTGGCGAGGCAGGGGAGGCACGGGGTCCGGCGAATCGGCGGCGGCGGTCCTCGGTGGCCGAGGAGGGGAAAAACGTCGGGACGGCGCTTCGGGGCTTCTCCGGTCGCGTGAGTCGACGGGGAGGTCGTGGGAGGCACTGCGGAGCTCAGGAGCACGTCGGGGAGGAGAGGGGGTGGCGGTGGCCATGGGTACGGCGATGATGACGGCGAG
>NW_021186582.1:0-518 GCF_002162155.2 Triticum dicoccoides
GCCACTTCCCGCCCTTTGGGCTGCTGAAAAGAGGCCTTTGGTCCCGGTTGTTGGCACCAACCGGGACTAAAGGGGTGCATTAGTCCCGGTTGGTTTCACGAACCGGGACCAATGCTCTTGCTATATATACAACACTTAGCAGTTTTGACCAAATCCCCCACTTCTCCCCCGACGCCCCTGCTCCTCCTCGTCATCGTCGCCGCCCGACGCCCCTGCTCCACCTTGCCGTCGCCGCCGCCACCGACACCGTCAGGCTGCTCGCCTTCGCCATCGCCGCCGCCACCGACGCCGTCAGGCTGCTCGCCTTCGCTGTTGCCGCCGCCCCCTGTGAGCACAGCCTGCTCCCGCGCCCCTCCCATCCCGCGCCCCTGCGCGGCCGCCGCGCCGCTGCCCCTGCCCTGCGCGGCCGGCCCGCGCCGCCCCTGTCCTGCGCGGTCGCCGCGCCGCCGCCCCTGCCCTGCGCGGCCTCCGCGCGCCGCCACGCCTCCCCTGCCCTGCATTTTCCATAGCTTTTTTCA
>NW_021186583.1:0-2023 GCF_002162155.2 Triticum dicoccoides
ACTTGCATCAAATTTACATGCTACAACATGCTTAAATAAGCAAACATGCAATAAGTCATTCAACACAGAATCATCACCAAGATTAGAGGTCATATCAAAATGATTAAACATTGGTTCTTTTGCATCAATAGTTAATTCAATGGGTGCACTCAAAATTGTTGGTATTTCAGTTGTTTGATCACATGGCAAAGTCAAATTATCAACGTAGTCCTCTAAAATAGGTGGTGTGATCAAAGTAGTGGGTAGCTCATCAGATGGTGCATTCAAATTGACAAGGCATTCATCATTCTCATGTAGAGATGGAAGATCAGTACCTTTGTCATTACCTCTTATGATCAACTCAGATGATGTAGCCACTCTCGGCGGCGATGTGTCACATGGTGGAGGTGATGTAGTCCTGACAACAACGGATGTGGTTGTCATAGTATGCCTAGTAGTTGAAGGAACAATCATATCAACTCTTGGAATGTGCATCGTGCGCTTGTTCTCCTCGTGGCCAACACGTCGTTTTATTTCCTGTTCAGCTTTGCAAGCAAGATGAAACAAATGGTCCATAGGATAACACTCTTAATGAATTAGTATCTCTTCAATATCACGGTTTAATCCTCCCCAAAAGCTATCCATAAAATCATCTTCACTTTCTTCTAAAGAGGAATGCAACAAGTGATAGAGGCGGGGGTGTCCCGATCTTTCAATGAGATGATAACTATCGATTTGGTGGAGACGACTTTGACGATCCGACTACAAACATGCACGACGTTGCGCCTTAGCAATCGCTAAACCAACTCCGAGAGGTTATTGACCACGCCGGAGCACAATCAACCTGACCACGAAGGTCTATTCCTGCAAGAAATCGAAGAAAAAGCAAGAATATGATAAAAGCAATATGAATATTGCGAGTATATATGAAGTATTGATAAAGGTGGGGATCCGTGAGCGGTCTTGGTCTGGTCGTTGGACACAAATGAAGTACACGAAGTTGCAATGGCTAACTTTTAACTAAACAAATCCCAAGGAAAAGCTACTAGATGGATCTACTTATATAGGAGCAAAGGGTGGCGGCCAAGGAGGTGGGAGGATGTCCCAAGGCAGCCTAAAACTAAATCTAGGTCGTACAAGGCCAATGGGCCCAAGTGGAGGTGATGTAACACCTTTGGACTTGTAGTTTGACTCGGATTCTGCCGCAGCATGAGATTGTTTCGTCCACAACTCAACGCTCTGGACGAATTTGAAGGTGATTCCAATTGGGTTGGAAAGTGCACGAAATCTAGTTTCCAACAAAAAAAGAATCACCCAATTCGGAGTCCGTATGAAAAACTTGTGTTCGTTTTGAGTCAGGTATGTCTGTGCAGTCCGAATCTGAATCCAGAACGTGAGAAACTTGGACTCTATCTTCTCTTGGGCCAAAAGTGACGTGAGAGAACTTTTTGGACAGCAAATAAACATCTCTTTCTTCCTTATCTTCATATGTGGATTGTACAAATGTCCCATACACCTGCAATTAGACAAAACACAAAAGTGTGTGAAGTATTTTTGTTCTGATTAACATAAATAGATTATTGAATAGTTTGCACTAGAAATCACCTGACAAATATGCATATATGCAATATTTTTGGTCATATCCAAGGTAGTCATGTCCTCATCATCCTCCCCTTCTTGAAAATAAAGTCGTCCTCGGCGTTGCTTAATCTGAAATGTGGCTAACAAAAGAGACAAGGTGTACATGTTGTATATGTATATGTCATCCATTTTTACTTCCCTTGATTTTTGCATATATGACACATGAATAGATGAGTAACTTGCATAGTTCATAAAATCTAAAGCCAAAAAATTAGCACAAGAAGTAGAAGGCATGAAAATATTGCAACTCAGTTTGCACATATAAGTGAAGCTCTTATTCATTTCAAAAGATTGACAATGTTCATCATTAAACCATCCCAACATTGGTGAATAAACCTTACTTGCATCAAATTTACATGCTACAACATGCTTAAATAAGCAAACATGCAATAAGTCATTCAAC
>NW_021186584.1:0-2740 GCF_002162155.2 Triticum dicoccoides
GTTTATATAGACATCGGAGGGGGCTAGGGTTTACACAGAGTCGGTTACAAAGAAGGAAATCTAAAATCCGGATCGCCAAGCTTGTCTTCCACGCAAAGGAGAGTCCCATCCGGACACGGAACAAAGTCTTCAGTCTTGTATCTTCACGGTCCAACAGTCCGGCCAAAGTATATAGTCCGGCTATCCGGATACCCCCTAATCCGGGACTCCCTCAGTAGCCCCTGAACCAGGCTTCAATGACGATGAGTCTGGCGCGCAGTTTGTCTTCGGCATTGCAAGGCGGGTTCCATCTCCGAATACTCCAAAGTAACTATCGAACACTTAAATCGTGTTCAGATCCACAAGATGATCTTGACATACCACCGTAGAGAGAACGATATTCCACAAATGTAATCTACTAACGACTACAAACAACGTGACATGACACTACGGTCGAGTCATTATTTGAACCATTTTCCCACAACCAGCCACAGTGCATATTGCGAGGCGGTTTCCTCGGCACGTCTTGTCGAAGCAGAGATCATGTCCCCTTATCACGGGATTCCCATCAATACAGGTATGGGTAACCCAACCGCACCATCAATCGCGGCGCCTGGTAAATAAGTGATCTTCGACGGGCAAGTGGGGAGGCGCACCGTTTTTGTCGCCTCTATAAAGGGATAAGGATTTCCCCATTTTTACCCACGCCTTCTTCCCCCTCTGCTTATCCATTCTCGTACCCTCAAGCTCCAGCACCCTAGTTCACACCTTCTCCGCACAGACAAACATGTCCGGAGCCGGGGGCAAGTGGGTGGCCTCCATCGTGAAGGAGGAGCATATCACGAAGCTCCGGGCGGCCGGATACTTGGCCGCAGATATTGCGCACCGGCTGCCGGACGCAGGGCAGATCATTCCGACTCCGGGACCCCACGAGAGGGTCGTGTTCCTTGCCCACTTCATCCGTGGACTGGGATTTCCACTTCATCCCTTCGTCCACGGGCTTATGTTTTACTATGGTCTGGACTTCCATGATCTAGCCCCAAACTTCGTCCTCAACATCTCGGCGTTCATCGTCGTGTGTGAGGCCTTCCTCTCTATCAAGCCCCACTTCGGCTTGTGGCTACAAATCTTCTGCGTGAAGCCGAAGATCGTGAGCGGCCAGCAAGCAGAGTGTGGAGGCGCCATGGTGGGCAAGATGCCCAACGTCACCTGGCTTGATGGCTCCTTCGCGGAGACCGTGAAAGGGTGGCAATCGGGGTGGTTCTACATCACCGAGCCGCACGACGTCAACTGGGTGGCAGCCCCCGAATTCTGATCCGGAATTCCCATGCGGCTCACCTCCCGGGAAAAGAAGGGCCTGGCCTGGGGCAAACCTGTGGAGCTGACCGGACTGCAGAACTGTATCAAGAATATGATTGACAAGAAAATCAAGCTTGTCAACGTGGTCCAGGTCATGCTCGTCCGCCGAATCCTTCCGTGCCAACGACAGGCTTTTAGTCTGTGGGAGTTCGTCCATGCCGAACACCAGACACTTCAAGAGCTATACGGCACGACACACAAGGACACATGGAAGGTGCTATTCAAGGCCTCCGAAATACCTCCTCCCATGTCCGAGGACCGCGGACTCCACCCCCACCCCCCCTCCGGTGAGTTTTCTAACCATCACCAGATGTAGTTTTCCCAGCATACTCATGGGAGGATTTTAAGTCATCGTGTGTACTTTAATCAGGAGTACGTGGAGATGGCGGAGTGGATCGACTGTCCGGCTCCACTGCCAGAAGGTCCGGCGACCGCTCTCCTGACGGAGATGCTAGTTCCGGTGCCCTACAAGGCGCCGGAAAAGAAGGCCGAAAAGAAGGCCCTGGGGATTTATTTTTGCCACATGGCAGATTTCAGCGGAGCTTCGATGAGCTCGCTTACGCCTATTGTTTGAGGCGAAGGCCTCGAAGACTGTTAGTACCGTATTGTGTTCCTTGGCAGGATGTTGTTCAGCTTTATGGCACTCGAGGAGATCCTCGCCACTTTTTGCTACCTGCCGTAGTATCCAACATGCCCTAAAGCTATGGGTTGGTACTGTGTCCGGCGTACTGTGGAGCTTACATGGCCCATCAGCCATTATTCCAATACGGTTCCACGCCCTGGGGAGGGTTTTGGTTCCTTGAGAATTGAATTGGTCGACTTACGAGAGTTCGACCGTTTAGTTCAGACAAAGGTTTTGGTGAGGGCCGTACTATCCCAAAATTCTATTTGGGTCTTCCAGGCGCTTTCCATTGCACAGTACTTCTGTACTATGGTTGCCATGTCCGCAAAGTGTACTATGTCACGGTGACTTATAGCATTAAGGAGTCCTTTGTTCATGCAGTTTCTGCAGAAAAGCGAGACTATGTTCTCCTGGTGGTAGTCCTCGACCTTGTTAAGCGCAAGGAGGAATCTGGCCCAGTAACGGTGTACCGTCTCCTGGGGCTCTTGCCTGATACGGGTGAGACGGTTTAAGCCCGAGCGAGTGTCGTTGGCTGAATCCGGATTTTGATCCGATCTAACACCTGGGGGCACGAGAGGTTCCGAGCCTGACAATTCGGGATCTGGAGTATTACCCAATCCCTTCGGCCCAATTCCCGATTCTAAGTACGGGACCTGGGTCATGTCTTCCTTTGGGTGGGTGTTCGACTCACTGAGTTCGGTGATCCGGACGTAATTCGCCCTCAAAGTTGAGGGGCAACTCGCGTGTGGTTCCTCCACTACCGCTATCTCATGGGTGACC
>NW_021186585.1:0-1386 GCF_002162155.2 Triticum dicoccoides
GCCACTGCAGCCGCCGCCGCCGCCGCTCGCGCCGCCGCCGCCCGCCGCCAGCGCCGCCGCCCGCGCCTCCAGCCGCCGTCGACCCGCACCAAGCCGCCGCCCCGCTGGAGCCCGCGCCGACGAGGTAGCCCCGCGCCACCCTCCCCTCGCCCGGTTCGGTTTTCTAATAAACCGTTCCGGTTTATTTTTTTCTTTTTTTATTTTTTTGATGTTTCGGTTTTTTTTCGAAAAACCCTAGATCGGTTTTATTTCCGGTTTTGTTGTTTAACGAGCGTTCGCCGGACCGTTCGTCTTAATGAACGTGATCACCGGTTATCCCCGGTTAACGAACGTCCGTTCGTTTAACCGTTCGTCGTTTTTTTTAATCGGATTTATTCCGCTATTTTCTGATCGCGATTTCAGGTCCGATCTTCGTTCTAGTTTATCTTCTCGCTCGTTTATCGGAATCAGGTGATTCAAGCGCCTGGAGTTTCGTTTCGAAACTGCCGTTCCGACTAATTAACTTACACAAAGTTTTGCTACTGTAAAATTTGACCTAGTTTCAATTTACTAGAACCGAGCTGTTTTCTTTTCGCCGTTTGACCTTCGTTGCTTTATTTGATTCGATTCTTTTGCCACCAGGGTTCTTAAGTTGAACTTTCTGGTTAGATCTTTTATTCGAGATTTACCTGTGCATTAGATGAGTACTTATTCTATGCTTGTTGTTTGTCTGCGATAGATCACCCGGAGTGCGCCGCTTGTTACTTCGAATCTCTAGGTTTCGCGGATCATCAGCAAGGCAAGTAACACTTGATCATATCTTTTCTACTACCCAGTTTTTATGCATTAGATCAATCCTCAAACATTGCATGATTAGGATCTAATTAAATTGTGGGATGGGAAGTAGATGAGGTAGTTCCTATTACCTGTATTACTTATGAAACCTTTGGGAGTTAACTCTGCGTTTGCTTATTATGCCATGCTATGCTAGTAGACGTGGATTGGGTGAGTGAATATTCATGACAGATGTGAGATTTGTTAATTAATGGTTTATCTAAGGTGGCAACTTAAATACACATCTGGGTGGATTGAGGCACCTGGGGTACCCAGTGATTGCCTGTTTTTTTGGAAATCCCGGGGTTACCGTGTGATTTTCCTATGGACCGCCACCCAGGCTCAAAGGGATCATAAGATAATTCATGCTAGTAACTTCTGTGTGCAGCCACAAGCCATTATGGGCTCTGGCATAGTTGACTAAGTCGTGCGAACTCTTATAGTGGTGGACTAGCAGATGTAGGGGATGTAGGTGTACCGGTCTACCCATCGTAAGGTGCTAGCGCTTCTGAAAGACTATGTCTCGGTCATCCGTTTCTCAAACACCCTGTAGTGCGAGAAACCAAACGGAGG
>NW_021186586.1:0-1030 GCF_002162155.2 Triticum dicoccoides
TCTGAAATGTGGCTAACAAAAGAGACAAGGTGTACATGTTGTATATGTATATGTCATCCATTTTTACTTCCCTTGATTTTTGCATATATGACACATGAATAGATGAGTAACTTGCATAGTTCATAAAATCTAAAGCCAAAAAATTAGCACAAGAAGTAGAAGGCATGAAAATATTGCAACTCAGTTTGCACATATAAGTGAAGCTCTTATTCATTTCAAAAGATTGACAATGTTCATCATTAAACCATCCCAACATTGGTGAATAAACCTTACTTGCATCAAATTTACATGCTACAACATGCTTAAATAAGCAAACATGCAATAAGTCATTTAACACAGAATCATCACCAAGATTAGAGGTCATATCAAAATGATTAAACATTGGTTCTTTTGCATCAATAGTTAATTCAATGGGTGCACTCAAAATTATTGGTATTTCAGTTGTTTGATCAGATGGCAAAGTCAAATTATCAACGTAGTCCTCTAAAATAGGTGGTGTGATCAAAATAGTGGGTAGCTCATCAGATGGTGCATTCAAATTGACAAGGCATTCATCATTCTCATATAGAGATGGAAGATCAGTACCTTTGTCATTACCTCTGATGATCAACTCAGATGATGTAGCCACTCTCGGGGGCGATGTGTCACATGGTGGAGGTGATGTAGTCCTGACAACAACGGATGTGGTTGTCATAGTATACCTAGTAGTTGAAGGAACAATCATATCAACTCTTGGAATGTGCACCGTGCGCTTGTTCTCCTCGTGGCCAACACGTCGTTTTATTTCCTGTTCAGCTTTGCAAGCAAGATGAAACAAATGGTCCATAGGATAACACTCTTCATGAATTAGTATCTCTTGAATATCACGGTTTAATCCTCCCCAAAATCTATCCATAAAATCATCTTCACTTTCTTCTAAAGAGGAATGCAACAAGGTAGTTTGTAAATCATCATAATATTTTGTTACAGTTTCACTACCTTGTTTTAAGTGTTGCAACTTCTTAATCATGTCACGAGTATAATAAGCAGG
>NW_021186587.1:0-1317 GCF_002162155.2 Triticum dicoccoides
CAGTGAGGGGAGAGAGAGAGAGGCCAACGAAGTCTTGTTTAGATCTGGAGAGGGTGAGAGAGTGTGAATAGAGCAACTACAAGCGCTGAGGCTCCAGCGTGTATATATATACTGGAGAGAGTGTGAAGACTGCAAACCCTAGAAAACAAGCGCCGATGCTGCAACCTATACGTGATGAGGTGATTATAGGGTCACTACGAGATTGTATAGCTCCGTATCCATCCATTTTGACCAGTCAAAGAATCCTCCTGGCACGAATTATGCTCAAGTGTAGTTATCGAACCGGAGACCTCAAGTTTGATGATCGAACAGGCTAACCAGCTACGCAACCCTCCCGTTATGTTCAACGAGAGGAAAATAACCTTTTATACATTCCTGCATTCGTGTGACAAGCATGCCGTGTTTTTTGTGTGTGGGAGTCATTGGGATTTAAATCATAATCGTGTCATGTGGCTTTGGTGGTAAGACTATCCATAGTGGTGCAGAAATAATGCAGCCTTAGTCACCTTACCTCTCTCCACGTAGTACGTTGGGTCCCACCAGTCAGAGGGTGAAACAAACAAATTAATAAGAAAAATTAAAAGCGCCAGCGGTGTATCTTACCTCACACATCTCGCTACTGCTCGGGAACACTGTCCAATTGATCCCTCAGTTCGCTCACGTACTACTTTAAGTGAATCCTTATTATAACATGCACACAATTTTGGGCACTTGTATTCGACCTAAGTCAGTGTGCCACCATATCTCGTACGACTCCCTCCGTCTAGGTGTAATAAGTCACATTAGAAGGTGCAGCGGGACCAAGGTGCAAGTAGATTGGAGGAGAAGGAGAAACTTGACCGGTCGTTCCTCCAATCGAAGCCCTGATTTCTGTCTCTAAATGCAACAATTAATCCAAACAACTAAGAGATGCCATTTTAACTACCATGCAGGGCCACGTATTAACTCGCATGCAAGCCGACTTTGATTTCTTGACTGATCAACGCATAGTTGCGCTCCATGCATTGGGTTTCCGGGGGAGATAACAAGACAGAGTAAGGAGCGTTTGGTTACATTGCTTAGGCTGGTCATAGTGGTGAGTAACTTGGACTAGTACAACATGCATATGTTACTAGTCTATGTTACTACTACGCGAAGTTTGCCGTCGGAAGCGAGCCGATCTGGCTCTCCTGAGCTAGCAAGGTTTTTCTAGCCCACCCAAGCTAGCTGACCCACAAAAGCTAACATACTTTAACAGTTCCAAATGCCTAACCTTGCCCGTCTATGCTATAAGTTGTTCTTGCTAAGTATCCAAACGCTCCCTAAGTAACAACGCTC
>NW_021186588.1:0-1708 GCF_002162155.2 Triticum dicoccoides
ACTGAAGGAAATATGCCCTAGAGGCAATAATAAAGTTATTATTTATTTCCTCATATCATGATAAATGTTTATTATTCATGCTAGAATTATATTAACCGGAAACATGATACATGTGTGAATACATAGACAAACATAAAGTCACTAGTATGCCTCTACTTGACTAGCTCATTAATCAAAGATGGTTATGTTTCCTAACCATAGACATGTGTTGTCATTTGATTAATGGGATCACATCATTAGGATAATGATGTGATTGACATGACCCATTCCGTTAGCCTAGCACTTGATCGTTTAGTATATTGCTATTGCTTTCTTCATGACTTATACAAAGTTCCTGCAACTATGAGATTGTGCAACTCCCGTTTACCAGAAGAACACTTTGTGTGCTACCAAACATCACAACGTAACTGGGTGATTATAAAGGTGCTCTACAGGTGTTTCCGAAGGTACATGTTGAGTTGGCATAATTCGAGATTAGGTTTTGTCACTCCGATTGGCGGAGAGGTATCTTTGGGCCCTCTCGGTAATACTCATCACCGAAGCCTTGCAAGCATTGTAACTAATGAGTTAGTTATAAGATGATGTGTTACAGAACGAGTAAAGAGACTTGCCGGTAACGAGATTGAACTAGGTATTGGATACCGACGATCAAATCTCGGGCAAGTAACATACCGATGACAAAGGGAACAACATATGTTGTTATGCGGTTTGACCGATAAAGATCTTCGTAGAATATGTAGGAACCAATATGGGCATCCAGGTCCCGCTATTGGTTATTGACCGAGAATGGTTCTAGGTCATGTCTACATAGTTCTCGAACCCGTAGGGTCCGCACGCTTAACGTTACGATGACAGTATTATTATGAGTTTATAAGTTTTGATGTACCGAAGTTTGTTTGGAGTCTCGGATGTGATGACGGACATGACGAGGAGTCTCGAAATGGTCGAGACATAAAGATTGACATATTGGACGACTATATTCGGACACCGGAAGTGTTCCGGGTGATTTCGGAGAAAACCGGAGTGCCGGGGGGGTTACCGGAACCTCCCGGGAGAGTATTGGGCCTTATGGGCCTTAGGGGAAAGGGGAGAGGGGCGGCCAGCATGGGCCGCGCGCCCCCTCCACCCTCTGGTCCGAATTGGACTAGGAGGGGGGGCGGCGCCCCCCCCTCTTTCCTTCCCCCTCTCCCCCTTCCTTCCCCCTCCTAGTAGGAGTAGGAAAGGAGGAGTCCTACTCCTACTAGGAGGAGGATTCCTCCTCCCTTTTCGTGCCCAAAGGGGCCGGCCGGCCTCCTCCTCCCTCCTTCATATACGGGGGCAGGGGGCACCCCATAGACACACAAGTTGATCTACGGATCGTTCCTTAGCCGTGTGCGGTGCCCCCCTCCACCATATTCCACCTCGGTCATATCATCGCGGAGTTTAGGTGAAGCCCTGCGCCGGTAGAACATCATCATCGTCACCACGCCTTCGTGCTGACGGAACTCATCCCCGAAGCTTTGCTGGATCGGAGCCCGGGGATCGTCATCGAGCTGAACGTGTGATGAACTCGGAGGTGCCGTACGTTCGGTGCTTGGATCGGTTGGATCGTGAAGACGTACGACTACATCAACCGCGTTGTCATAACGCTTCCGCTTACGGTCTACGAGGGTACGTGGACAACATGTTGGGGAACGTAGCAGAAATTCAAAATTTTCCTACGTGTCAC
>NW_021186589.1:0-1280 GCF_002162155.2 Triticum dicoccoides
GCGATAGTGGTTTTGGTCGTTTCGGCCACCAAATGAACCGCGGAGGCCACCGGAGTGAAGCTGAGGACGACCCGCGGCTCTTGGCGGAGTCCGTTGGGGTCGGGGTGGCTGGAGTCGACGGCGGCGAGCTCGGCTGCGGCGGCCGGGGTTCGGTCGTGCACGGGAACGGTGTTGCAGGGTGTTAGGGGGGGTGTTGGAGCGTGCTACGTGCTCCTAGTGAGATGTGGAGCACGATGGCGTGCTCGGTTGGGCGCTACGGCGATCGTGGCCACGACGGCGACATCGCCGGCGGCGTGAAGCTTTCGGCCGCGGTGGGGCTAGGGCCTAGGGGTCGGGAGAGAGCAGGGGAGAAGGGGGAAACGGTGGCGTAGCTCACCGCGGTTGCAGTGGGCGTCGAAGCGGGCTCGGGGACGCGTCGGAGACGACGAATTTGACGGCGACGGTGGTCGGAGTCCGAAGAGGGGAACGGCGACGTGGCGGCGATGCAGGGCTTCCGGGGACCCGTGGAGCGGTGGGGAGGAAGAAGGAGTCAAGGCGGAGCTTCTGAGCTGGTCGGGGAAGCGAGGGGTGGTCGGAGACGGTGGCTAAGGCGAACGGCGGCGACGGTGAGCTTCGGCCGTGAGAGAGAGAGAGTGAGGGAGAGCCGGGGGAGAGTGAATGGGGTGTCGGCGAGGTCGGGGCGACGACCAGAAGACGATCCACGCGGCGCAACGGCGACCAGGGCGATGCAGAGAGGCTGGGTGGTGCGTGGCGAGCTCGGGCGCGCCATGCTCACCTCCCTGCCTGCTCTGGCGAGGGGAAGCAGCTGGCTAGCACGGGCCAGCACAGTGCTGGGCCGGCTGGGCTGGGCCGCACAGGTAAGTCTTCCCCTTTCTTTTCTGTTTTCTGTTTTTATTTAATATAACTGCAACTTTGTTGAATTAAATAAAATACCTAGGCAACTCCAAAAATCACCAAACTACTCCTGGTCCATAGTTGGATTATTTCCAACATGAAACATTTTAGTTTGGAGATATTTGAGCATTTAAATATTTTATATAATTTTAAATGCCCAAATTCAAATAGTTATGATTTAATTCAAAACCCTAGGATGGCCTAGGAAAATGTGCACCACTTTTGGCAGAGGTTCTGAACCAAGGCAAAAATGATGGACATTTTAGAAGGGCATTTCAGGTTCATTGAAAAATTATTTTAGTAAACCCTAGTTGGTTTCAGAGGGGACTGGGGGTTCTGTCATCCCCATTTCAAGTTTCTGATGAATGAGTAAACATGATGCAACA
>NW_021186590.1:0-997 GCF_002162155.2 Triticum dicoccoides
TGGGTCATGGATGCCTGTCCCTGTAAGTCTGTGCCACTTTGGGTTTACGACTAGCCATGTCAGCCCCGGGCTCCTTATCATATGGATGCTAGCGACACTGTCATATACGTGTGCCAAAAGGCGCAAACGGTCCCGGGCAAAGGTAAGGCGACACCCGTGGGAATACCGTGCGTGAGGCCGCAAAGTGATATGAGGTGTTACATGCTAGATCGATGTGGCATTGAGTCGGGGTCCTGACAGCGTTGGTATCAGAGCTTGACTGCCTGTAGGATTACCAAGCCAAACTGGTCGAAGTTGAGTCTAGAAATTCTTTAGTTATATAAGGGAATTGATTGTGGGATGGAACGTAAGGCTCTTTTACTCCTTATACCTCATGGCCTTCTGATCTGAGACATCATCTTCTCTTCTACGGGGATTAAGAACTAGGCTATCTCTTCTTTCTATCAGGATCACGTGTTACTAATCCATAGACTTATAAGATTGTTGATTCAAGCCTCAGTTGAGTTCCTACTATCTTCCGTATGTTAATTGTTAATCTCGAAACCTTGATATTGTGCTTCTGAGTGGTTATGCCACCATTTTTGTGAATGTCTCAAATCTTTTCTGAGCATTTACAGCCGTTATGCTGTCCGAGTCATCCCAGGTTTCTAAGTAGTCTGATGCATTTGCAAATCCTTTCTTCCCGTTTCAATGATCCCATGGGCCAGATTAACCACACTAGTCAGTGAGTTGAGGTACTCCGTTACCTTGACATATATGTTGGAGATATTATTATGACCCTAGGTGTCTTAGGGGATCATCTAGTAATTTAGCCATGATTTGTGTTCCCAGTGTGATGATTCTGGCCATCATTCTCGAAAGCCTCCCGTGATGCTACTTAGTAGTAGGTATTCTACTCCTGGGTTTTGAACCCGAGATTCACTCTACTTACTTCATGTTGATAGCAATTGCTAGCGCCTTTAGGATATTAGTAACCTTTGCGATAGTCCTTGAAGTC
>NW_021186591.1:0-1661 GCF_002162155.2 Triticum dicoccoides
TCGGGCATTGAGTCTTACTCAATTTCACACCTTGTAACACAGGCAAGAACCCTTTCTTCGCTTGATCCATTTTGAATTTCTTCAAAATTTTGTCAAGGTATGTGCTTTGTGAAAGTCCAATTAAGCGTCTTGATCTATCTCTATAGATCTTAATGCCTAATATGTAAGCAGCTTCACCGAGGTCTTTCATTGAAAAACTTTTATTCAAGTATCCCTTTATGCTATCCAGAAATTCTATATCATTTCCAATCAGTAATATGTCATCCACATATAATATCAGAAATGCTACAGAGCTCCCACTCACTTTCTTGTAAATACAGGCTTCTCCGAAAGTCTGTATAAAACCAAATGCTTTGATCACACTATCAAAACATTTATTCCAACTCCGAGAGGCTTGCACCAGTCCATAAATGGATCGCTGGAGCTTGCACACTTTGTTAGCTCCCTTTGGATCGACAAAACCTTCTGGTTGCATCATATACAACTCTTCTTCTAGAAATCCATTCAGGAATGCAGTTTTGACATCCATTTGCCAAATTTCATAATCATAAAATGCGGCAATTGCTAACATGATTCGGACGGACTTAAGCATCACTACGGGTGAGAAGGTCTCATCGTAGTCAATTCCTTGAACTTGCCGAAAACCTTTTGCGACAAGTCGAGCTTTGTAGACAGTAACATTACCATCAGCGTCAGTCTTCTTCTTAAAAATCCATTTATTCTCAATTGCTTGCCGATCATCGGGCAAGTCAACCAAAGTCCATACTTTGTTCTCATGCATGGATCCCATCTCAGATTTCATGGCTTCAAGCCACTTTACGGAATCTGGGCTCACCATCGCTTCTTCATAGTTCGTAGGTTCATCATGATCTAGTAGCATGACCTCCAGAACAGGATTACCGTACCACTCTGGTGCGGATCTTATTCTGGTTGATCTACGTGGTTCAGTAGTATCTTGATCTGAAGTTTCATGATCATTATCATTGGCTTCCTCACTAACTGGTGTAGGTGTCACTGAAACAGTTTTCTGTGATGAACTACTTTCCAGTAAGGGAGCAGGTACAGTTACCTCGTCAAGTTCTACTTTCCTCCCACTCACTTCTTTCGAGAGAAACTCCTTCTCTAGAAATGATCCATTCTTAGCAACGAATGTTTTGCCTTCGGATCTGTGATAGAAGGTGTACCCAACAGTTTCCTTTGGGTATCCTATGAAGACACATTTCTCCGATTTGGGTTCGAGCTTATCAGGTTGAAGCTTTTTCACATAAGCATCGCAGCCCCAAACTTTAAGAAACGACAACTTTGGTTTCTTGCCAAACCACAGTTCATAAGGCGTCGTCTCAACGGATTTTGATGGTGCCCTATTTAACGTGAATGCGGCCTTCTCTAAAGCATATCCCCAAAATGATAGCGGTAAATCAGTAAGAGACATCATAGATCGCACCATATCTAGTAAAGTACGATTACGACGTTCGGACACACCATTACGCTGTGGTGTTCCGGGTGGCGTGAGTTGCGAAACTATTCCACAGTTTTTCAAATGTACACCAAACTCGTAACTCAAATATTCTCCTCCACGATCAGATCGTAGAAACTTTATTTTCTTGTTACGATGATTTTCAACTTCACTCTGAAATTCTTTGAACTTTTCAAATGTTTCA
>NW_021186592.1:0-1377 GCF_002162155.2 Triticum dicoccoides
TTTTATCATTTACCTACTCGAGGACGAGCAGGAATTAAGCTTGGGGATGCTTGATACATATCCAACTTATCTATAATTTTTGATTGTTCCATGCTATATTATATTCTGTTTTGGACATTATTGGGCTTTATTATACACTTTTATATTATTTTTGGGACTTTCCTATTAACCAGAGGCCCAACCCAGAATTGCTGTTTTTTGCCTATTTCAGAGTTTCGCAGAAAAAGAATATCAAACGGAGTCCAAACGGAATGAAACCTTCGGGAACGTGATTTTCGGAATGAACGTGATCCAGAGGACTTGGACCCTATGTTAAGACATCAACCAGGAGGCCACGACGTAGGGGGCGCGCCTACCCCCCTGGGCGCGCCCTCCACCCTCGTGGGCCCCCTGTTGCTCCACCGACGTACTCCTTCCTCCTATATATACCTACGTACCCCCAAACTACCAGATATGGAGCCAAAACCCTAATTCCACCGCCATAACTTTCTGTATCCACGAGATCCCATCTTTGGGCCTTTTCCGGAGCTCCGCCGGAGGGGGCATCGATCACGGAGGGCTTCTACATCAACACCATAGCCTCTCCGATGATGTGTGAGTAGTTTACCTCAGACCTTCAGGTCCATAGTTATTAGCTAGATGGCTTCCTCTCTCTTTTTGGATCTCAATACAATGTTCTCCCCCTCTCTCATGGAGATCTATTCGATGTAATCTTCTTTTGCGGTGTGTTTGTTGAGACCGATGAATTGTGGGTTTATGATCAAGTTTATCTATGAACAATATTTGAATCTTCTCTGAATTCTTTTATGTATGATTGGTTATCTTTGCAAGTCTCTTTGAGTTATCAGTTTGGTTTGGCCTACTAGATTGATCTTTCTTGCAATGGGAGAAGTGCTTAGCTTTGGGTTCAATCTTGCAGTGTCCTTTCCCAGTGACAGTAGGGGCAGCAAGGCACATATTGTATTGTTGCCATCGAGGATAACAAGATTGGGTTTATATCATATTGCATGAGTTTATCCCTCTACATCATGTCATCTTGCTTAAAGCGTTACTCTGTTCTTATGAACTTAATACTCTATATGCATGCTGGATAGCGGTCGATGTGTGGAGTAATAGTAGTAGATGCAGGCAAGAGTTGGAATACTTGTCTCGGACGTGATGCCTATATACATGATCATACCTAGATATTCTCATAACTATGCTCAATTATGTCAATTGCTCAACACTAATTTGTTCACCCACCGTAAATACTTATGCTCTTGAGAGAAGCCACTAGTGAAACCTATGGCCCCTGGGTCTATTTTCCATCATATTAATCTTCTAACACTTAGTTATTTTTATTGCCTTTTATTTTACTTTGCATCTTTATCATAAAAA
>NW_021186593.1:0-955 GCF_002162155.2 Triticum dicoccoides
TTCCTAGCCAAATCATCAACTTTAAGCAATTTCTCTTCAAGCAAAGCATTAAAATTCTTTTGTGAATTCATAAACTCTTTAACACTATTCTCAAATTCAGAGGGCATCTTATTATAATTTCCATAAGAGTTGTTGTAGGAATTCCCATAATTATTAGAAGGATTACTAGGATATGGCCTAGGATTAAAATTCCCTCTATAAGCGTTGTTACCAAAATTATTCCTAGCAACAAAATTCACATCCATAGATTCATTGTTATTCTCAATCAAAGTAGAAAAAGGAATATCATTAGGATCAGAAGAAACACTCTTAGCAGCAAATAATTTCATAAGTTCATCCATCTTTCCACTCAACACATTGATTTCTTCTATTGCATGCACTTTTTTATTAGAAGATCTTTCAGTATGCCATTGAGAATAATTAACCATAATATTATCTAGGAGTTTAGTAGCATCTCCTAAAGCGATTTCCATAAAAGTACCTCCCGCGGCCGAATCTAAAAGATTTCTAGAAGCAAAATTCAATCCGGCATAAAAATTTTGTATAATCATCCACAAATTCAAACCATGAGTAGGGCAATTACGTATCATTAATTTCATTCTCTCCCAAGCTTGTGCAACATGTTCATGATCAAGTTGCTTAAAATTCATAATATCGTTTCTAAGAGAGATGATCTTAGTGGGAGGGAAATACTTAGAGATAAAAGCATCTCTGCACTTGTTCCAAGAATCAATACTATTTTTAGGCAAAGACGAAAACCAAGCTTTAGCACGATCTCTAAGCGAAAAAGGAAATAGCTTCAATTTAACGACATCATTATCGACATCTTTTTTCTTTTGCATGTCACATAAATCAACGAAGCTATTCAAATGAGTAGCGGCATCTTCACTAGGAAGGCCGACGAATTGATCTTTCATAACAAGATTCAACAAAGCAGTATTGATTTCACAAGATT
>NW_021186594.1:0-822 GCF_002162155.2 Triticum dicoccoides
AGTGTTTCGCAGAAAAGGAATATCAAATGGAGTCCAAACAGAATGAAACCTTCGGGAGCGTGATTTTCAAAACAAACGTGATTCAGGAGACTGAAGTTGAAGTCAAGGAAGCTTCGAGGTGGCCATGAGGAAGGGAGGCACGCCTGCCCCTGAGCGCGCCCCCACCCTCATGGGCCCCTCGTGGCTCCCCTGACCGACTTCTTTCGCCTATATATGTCCATATACCCTAAAAACATCGGAGAGCACAATAGATCAGGAGTTCCGCCGCCAGAAGCCTCCGTAGCCACCGAAAACCAATCTAGACCCGTTCCGGCACCCTGCCGGAGGGGGGAATCCCTCTCCGGTGGCCATCTTCATCATCCCGGTGCTCTCCATGACGAGGAGGGAGTAGTTCTCCCTCGGGGCTGAGGGTATGTACCAGTAGCTATGTGTTTGATCTCTCTCTCTCTCTCTCTCTCTCTCTCTCGTGTTCTTGAGGTGGTACGATCTTGATGTATCACGAGCTTTGCTATTATAGTTGGATCCTATGATGTTTCTCCCCCTCTACTCTCTTGTGATGAATTGAGTTTTCCCTTTGAAGTTATCTTATCGGATTGAGTCTTTAAGGATTTGAGAACACTTGATGTATGTCTTGCATGTGCTTATCTGTGGTGACAATGGGATATCATGTGATCCACTTGATGTATGTTTTGGTGATCAACTTGCGAGTTCTGTGACCTCGTGAACTTATGCATAGGGGTTGGCACACGTTTTCGTCTTGACTCTCCGGTAGAAACTTTGGGGCACTCTTTGAAGTTCTTTGTGTTGGTTGAATAGATGAAT
>NW_021186595.1:0-1759 GCF_002162155.2 Triticum dicoccoides
CACTTCCAGACTTGTGAGAGGCCGCCTACGCAAGATTTGGCAGCATGCTAGCCCCCGGAGGCCGCCGGCCACAGCCGTAGACGCGCGAAGGGCAATCCGCGTAGAGGGAATTTTTGGATACTTCTCCATCACCAAAAATTATGAAAAAATACCATCGTTCCTATAGCACATGTGCCCACATCGTGCAAAAAAACTCATGATTTTATCGCGCTCCGAGTATTTAGTAATATTGACGCCGCATCGTTACCGCAGAACGTCTACTACCGTGTCATCGCCGTCCGTGAGGGGGGGCCACGCACCAGAGACGCGTCCCGCCTCTTCGGACATGCCACCACACCACCCCGCATGTATGAGGGCCCGGTGCGACGCTCCGGTGGCATTGCTACCCCCCTCCCAGTGGCCCCGTCCCGCCTAACCCTGTAGCTTCTAACCACGGGATCTAGACCTTTGACTTTACACAGACGGGCTTTGACCAGTGGACCTCCCCACCCGGTGGTTTTAGGTCAGCCCATAGGAACACTTTGGAGCAACATCCGGGCCAGACCCACATCAAGATCCCCTCCGTGTAGACCCCACGCGTTCGTTTCCCCCCTCCAAGTGCCGGCGGCAGCGCCGTCCGTGAGGGGGGGCACACCCCGGACACGCGTGCTGGGCGTTTGTAACCGCCACAACACTTCCAGACTTGTGAGAGGCCGCCTACGCAAGATTTGGCGGCATGCTAGCCTCCGGAGGCCGCCGACCACAGCCGTAGACGCGCGAAGGGCAATCCGCGTAGAGGGAATTTTTCGGATACTTCTCCATCACCAAAAATTATGAAAAAATACCATCGTTCCTATAGCACATGTGCCCATGTCGTGCAAAAAAACTATTGATTTTATTGCGCTCCGAGTATTTAGTAATATTGACGCCGCATCATTACCGCAGAACATCTACTACCGTGTCATCGCCGTCCATGAAGGGGGGGGCACGCACCGGAGACGCGTCCCGCCTCTTCGGACATGCCACCAGACCACCGCGCATGTATCAGGGCCCGGTTCGACGCTCCAGTGGCATTGCTACCCCCAAGTGCCCCCGTCCCGCCTAACTCTGTAGCGTTTGACCACGGGATCTAGCCCTTTGACTTTGCACGTACGGGCTTTGACCAGTGGACCTCCCCACACGGTTGTGTTAGGTCAGCCCATAGGAACACTTTGGAGCAACATCCGGGCCAGACCCACAGCAAGATCCCCTCCGTGTAGACCCCACGCGTCCGTTTCCCCCATCCAAGTGCCGGTGGCTGCGCCGTCCGTGAGGGGGGGCACACCCCGGACACGCGTGCCGGGCGTTTGCAACCGCCACAACACTTCCATACTTGTGAGAGGCCGCCTACGCAAGATTTGGCGGCATGCTAGCCCCCGGAGGCCGCCGGCCACAGCCGTAGACGCGCGAAGGGCAATCCGCGTAGAGGGAATTTTTCGGATACTTCTCCATCACCAAAAATTATGAAAAAATACCATTGTTCCTATAGCACGTGTGCCCACGTCGTGCAAAAAAACTCTTGATTTTATCGCGCTCTGAGTATTAAGTAATATTGACGCCGCATCGTCACCGCAGAACGTCTACTACAGTGTCATCGCCGTCCGTGAGGGGGGGCTACGCACCGGAGACGCGTCCCGCCTCTTCGGACATGCCACCACACCACCGCGCATGTATGAGGGCCCGGTGCGACGCTCCGGTGGCATTGCTACCCCCAGTGCCCCCGTCCCGCCTAACCCTGTAG
>NW_021186596.1:0-3085 GCF_002162155.2 Triticum dicoccoides
GGCAAGGTTTACATCAGGTCTGGTACACAGCATGGCATACATAATAGAACCTATGGCTGAGGCATAGGGGATGACACTCATCTCTTCTATATCTTCTGCCGTGGTCGGACATTGAGCTGAGCTCAATTTCACACCTTGCAACACAGGCAAGAACCCCTTCTTAGACTGATCCATATTGAACTTCTTCAATATCTTATCAGGGTATGTGCTTTGTGAAAGACCTATGAGGCGTCTTGATCTATCTCTATAGATCTTGATGCCTAATATATAAGCAGCTTCTCCAAGGTCCTTCATTGAAAAAATCTTATTCAAGTAGGCCTTAATGCTGTCCAAAAGCTCTATATCATTTCCCATCAAAAGTATGTCATCTACATATAATATGAGAAATGCTACAGAGCTCCCACTCACTTTCTTGTAAATGCAGGCTTCTCCATAAGTCTACATAAACCCAAACGCTTTGATCATCTCATCAAAGCGAATGTTCCAACTCCGAGATGCTTGCACCAGCCCATAAATCGAGCGTTGGAGCTTGCACACCTTGTCAGCATTCTTAGGATCGACAAAACCTTCCGGCTGCATCATATACAATTCTTCCTTAAGGAAACCATTAAGGAATGCCGTTTTGACGTCCATTTGCCATATCTCATAATCATAGTATGCGGCAATTGCTAACATAATTCGGACGGACTTCAGCTTCGCTACGGGTGAGAAAGTCTCATCGTAGTCAACCCCTTGAACTTGTCGATAACCCTTAGTGACAAGCCGAGCCTTATAGATGGTCACATTACCATCCGCGTCTGTCTTCTTCTTAAAGATCCATTTATTTTCTATGGCTCGCCGGTCATCGGGCAAGTCAGTCAAAGTCCATACTTTGTTTTCATACATGGATCCTATCTCGGATTTCATGGCTTCCAGCCATTTGTCGGAATCTGGGCCCGCCATCTCTTCTTCATAGTTCGAAGGTTCACCATTGTCTAACAACATGATTTCCAGGACAGGGTTGCCGTACCACTCTGGTGCGGAACGTGTCCTTGTGGACCTACAAAGTTCAGTAGCAACTTGATCTGAAGTTTCATGATCATCATCATTAACTTCCTCTCTAGTCGGTGCAGGCACCTCAGGAACATTTTCTTGAGCTGTGCCACTCTCCGGTTCAAGATGCAATACTTCATCCAGTTCTACTTTCCTCCCACTTACTTCTTTCGTGAGAAACTCCTTCTCTAGAAAGGATCCATTCTTGGCAACAAAGATCTTGCCTTCGGATCTGAGGTAGAAGGTATACCCAATAGTTTCTTTAGGGTATCCTATGAAGACGCATTTTTCCGACTTGGGTTCGAGCTTTTCAGGTTGAAGTTTCTTGACATAAGCATCGCATCCCCAAACTTTTAGAAACGACAGCTTAGGTTTGTTCCCAAACCATAATTCATACGGTGTCGTCTCAACGGATTTCGACGGAGCCCTATTTAAAGTGAATGCGGCAGTCTCTAAAGCATAGCCCCAAAATGATAGCGGTAAATCGGTAAGAGACATCATAGATCGCACCATATCTAATAGAGTGCGATTACGACGTTCGGACACACCATTACGCTGAGGTGTTCCAGGCGGCGTGAGTTGTGAAACTATTCCACATTTTCTTAAGTGTGTGCCAAATTCGTGACTCAAGTATTCTCCTCCACGATCTGATCGCATGAACTTGATTTTCCTGTCACGTTGATTCTCAACCTCACTCTGAAATTCCTTGAACCTTTCAAAGGTCTCAGACTTGTGTTTCATTAAGTAGACATACCCATATCTACTCAAGTCATCAGTGAGGGTGAGAACATAACGATAACCACCGCGAGCCTCAACACTCATTGGACCGCACACATCAGTATGTATGATTTCTAATAAGTTGGTTGCTCGCTCCATTGTTCCTGAGAACGGAGTCTTGGTCATTTTACCCATGAGGCATGGTTCGCATGTGTCAAATGATTCGTAATCAAGAGACTCTAAAAGTCCATCTGCATGGAGCTTCTTCATGCGTTTGACACCTATGTGACCAAGGCGGCAGTGCCACAAGTATGTGGGACTATCATTATCAACCTTACATCTTTGGTACTCACACTATGAATATGTGTAGCATTACGCTCGAGATTCATTAAGAATAAACCATTCACCATCGGAGCATGACCATAAAACATATCTCTCATATAAATAGAACAACCATTATTCTCAGAT
Source organism: Triticum dicoccoides (assembly GCF_002162155.2). Classification (NCBI taxonomy): domain Eukaryota; kingdom Viridiplantae; phylum Streptophyta; class Magnoliopsida; order Poales; family Poaceae; genus Triticum; species Triticum dicoccoides. Next base: position 2,218 of record NW_021186596.1, read on the forward strand.
TTAAATGAGTAGCCATCTCGAATTAAACGAGATCCTGATATAATGTTCATGCTCAAAGCTGGCACTAAATAACAATTATTGAGGTTTAAAACTAATCCCGTAGGTAAATGTAGAGGTAGCGTGCCAACGACGATCACATCGACCTTGGAACCATTCCCGACGCGCATCGTCACCTCGTCCTTCGCCAGTCTCCGCTTATTCCGCAACTCCTGCTTTGAGTTACAAATGTGAGCAACTGCACCGGTATCTAATACCCAGGAGCTACTACGAGTACTGGTAAGGTACACATCAATTACATGTATATCACATATACCTTTCGTTTTGCCGACCTTCTTGTCTGCTAAGTATTTGGGGCAGTTCCGCTTCCAGTGACCACTTTCCTTGCAATAAAAGCACTCAGTCTCGGGCTTGGATCCATTCTTTGGCTTCTTCCCGGCAGCTTGCTTGCCGGGCACGGCAACTCCCTTGCCGTCCTTCTTGAAGGTTTTCTTACCCTTGCCTTTCTTGAACTTAGTGGTTTTATTCACCATCAACACTTGATGTTCCTTTTTGACTTCTACCTCTACTGATTTCAGCATTGCAAATACTTCAGGAATGGTCTTTTCCATCCCCTGCATATTGAAGTTCATCACAAAGCTCTTGTAGCTCGATGGAAGTGACTGAAAGATTCTGTCAATGACCGCGTCATCCGGGAGATTAACTCCCAGCTGAGTCAAGCGGTTATGTAATCCAGACATAGTGAGTATGTGCTCACTGACAGAACTATTTTCCTCCATCTTACAGCTGAAGAACTTGTCGGAGACTTCATATCTCTCGACCCGGGCATGAGCTTGAAAAACCATTTTCAGCTCTTCGAACATCTCATATG
>NW_021186597.1:0-1234 GCF_002162155.2 Triticum dicoccoides
TCATGGGGCTAAAACTGTCCAGCCAGTCCATCCCTAACACGGCATCATAAGCGCCCAAGTCAAGTATTCTCATGTCGTGAGAGAAAGTTGCTCCTTGGCACCACCAAGTGAGATTTGAAATAGCTGTAGTGGAGTAGGTGCGTGACCCATCAGCAAGACCAACGGCAATGTTTTTGGCATCTTGGACCGGCAACTGTGCATACTGGACAAATGCTGAATTCACAAAACTTCCTGTACTGCCGGAATCAATAAGAATCAGGATAACCTTTTTGCGCACCAAAGCTCTCAACCTCATGGTATTCACCTCTTCAGTACCCGCCAAGGCTTGAACTGAGAGAACGCAGCAAGCTTGTTCTTCATCTGGTTCTTGCAACAGTTCCAAGGCATGACAAACATCGTCAGATAGACATTCTCCAAAATCTCCGACTTGTATAGTTAACAGCTGCGCTGGTTGCTTGCACTTATGCTCTTTACTATATTTATCCCCACAGCGGAAACAAAGGCCATTGGCTTTGCGGAAATCGCGCAACTGATGCTCACGAGAAAAATCATCTGCTGGCCGGCGAGTTTCTGCTGCTCGGACCACCGCCCCAGCAGCATTAGGGGCCGCAGCAGGATGATGTCTGATGGTAGTTGCAGGTCGCATCCGAGGGCGTTGATGCTCTCCCCCAATCTCCTGCTCTTCTTCCTGGATGCGTGCTAAGGATGCAACCCTGGTCAGGCTTGCTGGGTGTTGCAGACGGACGGCAGCTCGCAGCTCATCACGTAATCCATGAACAAAATGAGAGACAAACCACTTGGAGTTCAGGGAAGTATCAGTGGAAAGCAAATGATACATACAAGCATCAAAGGATCGCTTGTACTCCGTCACAGTTCCTGTTTGCCGAAGCTGCAATAAAATTGACATCTGCCCATCATAATCATCAGTGCCAAACTCTGCCACTAGCACAACAATGAAGGCATCCCAAATAACCTGACCATGTGTGCGTTTGTAAGCTTGCAACCAAAGAGCAGCATGATCCTCAAAGTACAGTGTGGCAGTACTAATCCAGTGTCGACCAGGAACATTATACATGTCAAAGTATGTGTAGCAATTATCAATCCAGAGTAATGGAAACTGCCCTTTGAAGACCGGAAATGCATGTCTGGGAGGCTTGAGGTGAAATCCATCATGGCGGTCGTCGCGGTGCTCGTGGCAGTCATGGTCGTCGCCACAGACTCGGCGGCGCTCGTA
>NW_021186598.1:0-1234 GCF_002162155.2 Triticum dicoccoides
TCATGGGGCTAAAACTGTCCAGCCAGTCCATCCCTAACACGGCATCATAAGCGCCCAAGTCAAGTATTCTCATGTCGTGAGAGAAAGTTGCTCCTTGGCACCACCAAGTGAGATTTGAAATAGCTGTAGTGGAGTAGGTGCGTGACCCATCAGCAAGACCAACGGCAATGTTTTTGGCATCTTGGACCGGCAACTGTGCATACTGGACAAATGCTGAATTCACAAAACTTCCTGTACTGCCGGAATCAATAAGAATCAGGATAACCTTTTTGCGCACCAAAGCTCTCAACCTCATGGTATTCACCTCTTCAGTACCCGCCAAGGCTTGAACTGAGAGAACGCAGCAAGCTTGTTCTTCATCTGGTTCTTGCAACAGTTCCAAGGCATGACAAACATCGTCAGATAGACATTCTCCAAAATCTCCGACTTGTATAGTTAACAGCTGAGCTGGTTGCTTGCACTTATGCTCTTTACTATATTTATCCCCACAGCGGAAACAAAGGCCATTGGCTTTGCGGAAATCGTGCAACTGATGCTCACGAGAAAAATCATCTGCTGGCCGGCGAGTTTCTGCTGCTCGGACCACCGCCCCAGCAGCATTAGGGGCCGCAGCAGGATGATGTCTGATGGTAGTTGCAGGTCGCATCCGAGGGCGTTGATGCTCTCCCCCAATCTCCTGCTCTTCTTCCTGGATGCGTGCTAAGGATGCAACCCTGGTCAGGCTTGCTGGGTGTTGCAGACGGACGGCAGCTCGCAGCTCATCACGTAATCCATGAACAAAATGAGAGACAAACCACTTGGAGTTCAGGGAAGTATCAGTGGAAAGCAAATGATACATACAAGCATCAAAGGATCGCTTGTACTCCGTCACAGTTCCTGTTTGCCGAAGCTGCAATAAAATTGACATCTGCCCATCATAATCATCAGTGCCAAACTCTGCCACTAGCACAACAATGAAGGCATCCCAAATAACCTGACCATGTGTGCGTTTGTAAGCTTGCAACCAAAGAGCAGCATGATCCTCAAAGTACAGTGTGGCAGTACTAATCCAGTGTCGACCAGGAACATTATACATGTCAAAGTATGTGTAGCAATTATCAATCCAGAGTAATGGAAACTGCCCTTTGAAGACCGGAAATGCATGTCTGGGAGGCTTGAGGTGAAATCCATCATGGCGGTCGTCGCGGTGCTCGTGGCAGTCATGGTCGTCGCCACAGACTCGGCGGCGCTCGTA
>NW_021186599.1:0-1198 GCF_002162155.2 Triticum dicoccoides
AATCAATCCCGTATTCAATTCCCTTTGTCTAGCGGTATTTTACTTGCCCGAGATTCGATCGTCGGTATCCAATACCTTGTTCAATCTCGTTATCGGCAAGTCACTTTACTCGTTCCGTAACACATCATCCCGTGATCAAATCCTTGGTCACATTGCGCATATGATGATGTCCTACCGAGTGGGCCCAGAGATACCTCTCCGTTTACACGGAGTGACAAATCCCAGTCTCGATCCGCATAAAACAATAGATACTTTCGGAGATACCTGTAGTGCACCTTTATAGTCACCCAGTTACGTTGTGACGTTTGATACACCCAAAGCACTCCTACGGTATCCAGGAGTTATACGATCTCATGGTCAAAGGAAGAGATACTTGACATTCGCAAAGCTCTAGCAAATGAACTACTCGATCTTTTGTGCTAGTCTTAGGATTGGGTCTTGTCCATCACATCATTCTCCTAATGACGTGATCCCGTTATCAACGACATCCAATGTCCATAGCCAGGAAACCATGACTATCTGTTGATCACAACGAGCTAGTCAACTAGAGGCTCACTAGGGACATATTGTGGTCTATATATTCACACGTGTATTACGATTTCCGGATAATACAGTTATAGCATGAATAAAAGACAATTATCATGAACAAGGAAATATAATAATAATACTTTTATTATTGCCTCTAGGGCATATTTCCAACAATTTTATAGTAGAAAAAGCTTGTTCAAGTTGGTTAAAGGGAAAGAGGGTTTCAAGACGAAGATCTAGGCGCTCGAATCGCCTGATTCCGACAAACGAGCGAAAAGATAAACTAAAACGAAAATCGCGATTGAAAATAATCGCGGAAAATCCGAGAAAAAGAAAACTGACGAACAGGCTAACGAACGAGCGTTCGTTGTCTATGGCTAACGAGTGAACACGTTAGTTAGAACGAACGTACGAACGAACGTCTACAAAATAACTAAACCGAGAAAAACCGGCGAACCGATCTATCCAAAAAAACTAGGGTTTCTAATGAAAACCGCACCGGTTTTTATAAAAAAACCGAACGGCGCTCGTACCTCCGGCGAGGTCTGGCGAGGCGAGGCGGCTCCGGCGAGTGGGGCGGGGTGGCGCGGGGCAAGCGGCGGCGGTGGCGGCAAGCGGCGGCAGCGGCGGCCTGGCAAGCGGCAGCGGCGACACGAGGTGGCGGGGCAGG
>NW_021186600.1:0-997 GCF_002162155.2 Triticum dicoccoides
ATAAAACAATAGATACTTTCGGAGATACCTGTAGTGCACCTTTATAGTCACCCAGTTACGTTGTGACGTTTGATACACCCAAAGCACTCCTACGGTATCCAGGAGTTACACGATCTCATGGTCAAAGGAAGAGATACTTGACATTGGCAAAGCTCTAGCAAATGAACTACTCGATCTTTTGTGCTAGTCTTAGGATTGGGTCTTGTCCATCACATCATTCTCCTAATGATGTGATCCCGTTATCAACGACATCCAATGTCCATAGCCAGGAAACCATGACTATCTGTTGATCACAACGAGCTAGTCAACTAGAGGCTCACTAGGGACATATTGTGGTCTATATATTCACACGTGTATTACGATTTCCGGATAATACAGTTATAGCATGAATAAAAGACAATTATCATGAACAAGGAAATATAATAATAATACTTTTATTATTGCCTCTAGGGCATATTTCCAACAAACAAGTCCACCCCCCTACGGTGGTGGTGGTGGCGGTGGCGGTGGTGGTGGTGGTGGTGGTGGTGGTGGTGGCGGTTCACCTACACCTCCGTCACGTCAGCCGACGCCGCCCCCCAGTCCACAACGTCTGGCGGGTGATCAGCCGCCGCCCCCCAGTCCTCGTCCGGCGGGTGATCAGACGCCGCCCCCCAATCCACCTCCGGCAAAGAAGCAGAAGCAGTCCTGGATTATTAACCCGGACCCTTATGTACCTAAGACCACAAAGGTACCGGAGCCATCACTGAAGCCTCTCCCCACAAGGCCTTGGGAACGTAGTGCCGAGGAAGTCGACGCGGCCGCGGCTGCTGATTTGGAGAAATGGAAGGCGGACTGCAAGAAGAAAAGAGAGCCCGAGCCCAAGCCAGTATTTTCTGATGAGCAAAAGAAGTGGGCTAAGTCATTTTTGAGCACACCGTCCCAAGCCGCGAAGAATCTGCCTAACGACTATGCACGTGAACTTCGCAGGCAGGCACTCATGTTCAAGGAGAACAAA
>NW_021186601.1:0-982 GCF_002162155.2 Triticum dicoccoides
AACAACAACAACAACAACAACAACAACAACAACAACAACAACAACAACAACAACAACAACAACAACAACAACAACAACAACAACAACAACAACAACAACAACAACAACAACAACAACAACAACAACAACAACAACAACAACAACAACAACAACAACAACAACAACAACAACAACAACAACAACAACAACAACAACAACAACAACAACAACAACAACAACAACAACAACAACAACAACAACAACAACAACAACAACAACAATTTTCAATTTGGAATGTTATACATTAGGTCATCATGCATACCATGTTTTTCTCGCATTTTCCGATCCTAGAAAATTTCACGCAACTCAAGGACCCTCGGAGAGAGTTGGAAGTTTCATTATTTTCATATTTGGGATTTCTCAAATTTTGAAAATAGGATCATTTGGATTTATTTAATTATCTTCATAAAGTTTTCCTATAAAAATTTTGAGAGAGGGAATAATATGACTTTCCCAAATTTAGGAAAAATGAAGATTTAATAAATAAACCCATTTTGGTTTTGCCGGAGTTTTATTTGCATTTTATTTGCCTTAGGGAAAAATGCGTGTTTTAAAAAAAAAATTTGCATTTAGGCCCCGAGTAAAGTTCATTTTTGTTCGACTCATTGTTAGGAGTCGGGGAAAGTTTACTGTATTAATTTTGGAGTTCGTTTAGATTTTTTTTATTTTGTCGCTCTGCGCGCGAGACCGTTTAAAAAAAATTGCAGCGCCTTGGGCCAAAGGCCCAAGCTGCTAGCCGCCGGCCGGCCAAGGCCAAGGCCACCGCGCGCGCACGCACCAAGGGGGCCAGGGAGCCACTCCTTTTTCCTTGTCCTAGTAGGACTCTTTTCCTACTTCGTTTATTCCGTATCTAATCCTAGATCTATTCCTAATCCTAATCTATTTCTTGCCCCCTACCCCAAGCAAAAACCCTCCCCTCCCCAATATAAATACCCAAGCACCC
>NW_021186602.1:0-1996 GCF_002162155.2 Triticum dicoccoides
TACCTAAAGGATCTTTCAAGATCACCTCCCCCAATGTTCTTAAATACTTGTACACAGCTTTCCCTTGCACTCGACATGTAAAATAGCCTCGATACTTATAGCATTATCAGTAAAAAATACATTTTGACATATCAATCAGACTATAATGGAAACAATTTTTCGCCCAAATTACTTGGTACTGGCTTATTCCTTCTTCACTATTCTTTTTTATCATCTGATAGCCATGTACACCTCGGCCTGACCTAAATTGCCAGGGGCTCCATTCAACTGCGTACATCTATTAAAATTATTATAAGTCTGAACACTTTCACAAGTGCAATTTGGCGTCCCGAATCTAGCATTATATGCATCAGCTCCGAATCATGTCTTGGGTCACTAGTTCGGTTGCCTGACTCCTGTGGTTACCACCTTACGTTCTGATTGTTCGGCTAAGAAAGTAAAGGGAGAACTACTACGATTGTGTTTCTGGTTGGCCGGACAAACACCTCAGTAGAGAAAGCCGAAAACTGGCTGTCATGATGCGGCGAGAGCTGGTCAGCTATTTGGTGACTCGGTATAAATCTCTTGCGATTTTTTCGTGTCACATGAAGGACTAGTTTTAACCTGGTCAGGTGTTTACAGTGCCCAAGTTTGGATCGCCGGTCAATACCAGGGGCTGCGCCTATAATTCTATTGTCAAACTCCTATGGCTAAGTGAGAGTGATAAAGCCGCATAGTCTGATTGCCTGGTTCGCCGCACTAGCACCATCTTCAAGGACCAAATCGTTGGGTTAACTGTGTTTCCGTACTTCTCCGGTGTACGATGCTCCTTGCCTGCGGGCGGTCCTTCGGTTGCAAGACTAGTGGCATTCATCTTCGCCCATTGTACCTTGACACGGGCGAAGGCCATCCGGGCACCTTCAAGCAACAGACTAGAAGTCTGTACCCAAAGAAACACCAAGAAGCTCAGAAATAACAGTCCAAATCGAACGAGCCACCGTGCAAGAACTACATGTTCGAGTTCGGAGCAAACTATATACAGAAGTTTTATCCTCCACATGGCATGCATGGTTCCTGCAGGTTGAGGAAGTAAGAGTGACCAATTTAAAACTGGTCCTTAATGAAAGACGTATTTTGAAAGTGTCAAGAGGCAGCCTGGCCTTTACGACTGGAAGGACGGTGGTGTTCGACTCGCACATTGGAAGGTAAGGGAGGACGGGATTATGCACGACCATGATCAACTCCAAATAAAGAGGAGAACTGTTCGTAGCAACAAATTGCCATGGGCGTCGTTCTGATCACGCGCATTTGTGGGCTAATTGACTATTAGCATAACATCCGAATCAGTTACGAAAGATGATGGACTTGAATAAAGATGTTTTTCTTCCAAGGAATTGAGTATAAACCGACTATGACTTTTTGTTTTTCTATAACAATGTCGACCGGCCAAGGAAATTTATTTTTTGCAGCTGCTTTTTTATCTGAAAATGACCATTGAATTATAAATGCGAATAAGTAATGGGCCATCAATGCGAGTGCCTACATGTGTTCGTCTTCGGCATATCATTGCTACCTTGGCCGGGATGTTTTGGGTTTGTAGACCATCTTGGAACAAATCTATTGAACTCTATATCTGATTTCTGGAATCGAAGGTTTGTGTATTAATTAAGCATATCTGTAATTTTGTCATAATATTTGCATTCTTCCGATAACATTCAACTATTATGATCATGTCGATACTGTACGTGGTAGATGAATGTTGAGAACCCTAGTACACGCAAATTATTGGGATAAAAAGGTTTCATCTAAGGTCCATGGCACCAAATTTCTTTAGGACGCACGAGGCCTGAATGCTCCGATAAATGACCTGATAATATGGGTGAGGACAAGGGATCTAACGTCAATCCTGCCTCACGTCGGACCACTTGTTATCTGTGGGATTGACTATATTAAAATACTAGCACAAATGCCCGTGCGTTGCAACGAAAGAAAATGATCAATATGTGTCCATCCAAAA
>NW_021186603.1:0-1351 GCF_002162155.2 Triticum dicoccoides
GTTTGTCCAGTTTGTACACGAAGTGCGTCCAGTTTTTGCCGTGACCCTCCCTACTCTTTCGCGCATGCTATGCGGGTGATATGATGATACCATGCCAAGTTTCAACATTTTCAGGATTCATTTTGTAATGATTTTCAATTTCACGGTCATTTAGCTCTCCAAAACAATTAGGTAAATGACCGAAAAACAACAAATAATGTTAGAACATGTTGGAAATTGATGACGTCGCTTTGAATACTGCATACTGAACACAAAAGAAGTCCGGAGTTCAAATAAGTTTAAAAGACATTAAACTGGCCGTGTAACAGATGAGTTCTCGTCCGAAACCCTGATACTCCGAAAGAGTATGTCCAGTTTGTACACGAAGTCCGTCCAGTTTTTGCCGTGACCCTCTCTACTCTTTCGCGCATGCTACGCGGGTGATATGATGATACCAAGCCACGTTTCAACATTTTCAGGATTCATTTTGTAGTGATTTTCAATTTCATGGTCATTTAGCTCTCTAAAACAATTAGGTAAATGACTGAAAAACAACAAATAATGTCAGAACATGTTGGAAATTGATGATGTCGCTTTGAATGCTGCATAGTGAACACAAAAGAAGTCCGGAGTTCAAGTAAGTTTAAAAAACATTGAAGTGGCCATGTAACAGATGAGTTCTCGTCCGAAACCCTGATACTCCGAAAGAGTTTGTCCAGTTTGTACACGAAGTGCGTCCTATTTTTGTCGTGACCCTCTCTACTCTTTCGCGCATGCTATGCGGGTGATATGATGATACCATGCCAAGTTTCAACATTTTCAGGATTCATTTTGTAATGATTCTCAATTTCACGGTCATTTAGCTCTCTAAAACAATTAGGTAAATGACCGAAAAACAACAAATGATGTCATAACATGTTGGAAATTGATGATGTCGCTTTGAATACTGCATACTGAACACAAAAGAAGTTCGGAGTTCAAATAAGTTTGAAAAACATTGAAGTGGTCGTGTAACAGATGAGTTCTCGTCCGAAACCCTGATACTCCGAAAGAGTATGTCCAGTTTGTACACGAAGTGCGGCCAGTTTTTGCCGTGACCCTCTCTACTATTTCGCGCATGCTATGCGGGTGATATGATGATACCATGCCAAGTTTCAACATTTTCAGGAATCATTTTGTAGTGATTTTCAATTTCACGGCCATTTAGCTCTCTAAACAATTAGGTAAATGACAGAAAAACAACAAATGATGTCAGAACATGTTGGAAATTGATGACGTCACTTTGAATGCTGCTTACTAAACACAAAAGAAGTCCGGAGTTCAAATAAGTTCAAAAAAATTGAAGTGGCCATGTAACAGATGAGTTCTCGTC
>NW_021186604.1:0-2986 GCF_002162155.2 Triticum dicoccoides
TTGCCGGGGAGGTCTTCGCTCAAGTCAAGACATACCAAGTACCCATCTCAAACTCATCTCCCTCGCATTTACATTATTTGCCATTTGCCTCTTGTTTTCCTCTCCCCCACTTCACCCTTGCCATTTTATTCGCCCTCTCTTTCCCAATCTCCTCTCTTTTCCGTTTGCCTTCTCGTTGCCATGGCCGAATCAAAAAGAACTAAGGGTCCTTTTCAGGGTTCTAGTACCTTGGATAACCCCTCTATCCTCTCTAAGCTCATAAATAATGATGCTATGGAAAGACCGACCGGGGTCACCAATGAGATCTTAAATAATCTTGATAAAGATGACTCCTGAATTTTTCGATATTTGCTTGATGAGTCTTTAAAAGATGCTTGGGATAGGTTATTAAGGATTCGGGCTAGCTATGTGCCACAATATCAAATTGAAGTTTACCTAGAAGTTTCTATGTTAGCTTACCCGCTTCTTTCAAGCAAGTTCTAGATCTTATTTTTGAAGAAGGTTTTCTTAAGGGGGATGCAATAGATACCTATGAAAAAAATGAAAACTATATTTGGGCACCCTATGAATGATAAGGTTGAATCTAATACTCTCTTTTGCTTTTACCAAAATGAAATTATCAAAGAGATGAAGGCTAGCATAGATGAAAATTTCCGTAACGTGCTTAATCTTACTTCATCCATCAATGGGAATGTGCTTACCCTTAATAGAAGAATGAATGCCATAGAAAGGAGATCCTCTTTTTCCTTTCCGAGTGCCAAAGATGGCACTACTTAGATCTATCCTCGCTTTTATGCCTAGCCAGGGGCGTTAAAAGATAGCGCTAGTTGGGAGGCAACCCAATTTTATTTGTGTTTTTTGTTTTTGTTTCTGTTTAGTAATAAATTTTGCATCTACCTTCTGTTTAGATGTGTTTTTATGTTTTAATTAGTGTTTGTGCCAAGTAGAACCTATAGTTAATTTGATTCTGCTGAAAAACAGAAACTTTGCGCGCATGAGAATAATTTTGTTAATTCACAGAAACGTGCTTTTGCGTTGATTCTTTTTTCGGTAGATCAATAGACAAATTTCCCAGGACTTCCTATCTTGGTAGGATTTTTGAAGTTCCAGAAGTATTCGAGAGTTACAGATTGCTACAGACTGTTCTGTTTTTGACAGATTCTGTTTTTCGTGTGTTGATTGCTTATTTTAATGCATCTATGGCTAGTATTAAGTGGTATGAACCATAGAGAAGTTGGAATACAGTAGGTTTAACACCCATATAAATAAAGAATGAGTTCATTGCAGTACCTTATGTGGTGGTTTTTCTTTCTTTCACTAACGGAGCTTATGAGATTTTCTGTTGAGTTTTGTGTTGTGAAGTTTCAAGTTTTGGGTAAAGATTTGATGGACTATGGAATAAGGAGTGGCAAGAGTCTAAGCTTGGGGATTCCCATGGCACCCCAAGATATTCAAGAATAGCCAAAAGCCTAAGCTTGGGGATGCCCCGGGAAGGCATCCCCTCTTTCGTCTTCGTTTATCGGTAACTTTACTTGGAGCTATATTTTTATTCGCCACATGATATGTGTTTTGCTTGGAGCGTCTTGTATGATATTAGTATTTGCTTTTTAGTTCACCACAATCATCCTTTCTGTACACACCTTTTGGGAGAATCCCACTTGATTGGAGTTTATTAGAATACTCTATGTGCTTCACTTATATCTTTTGAGCTAGATAGTTTTTGCTCTAGTGCTTCGCTTATATCTTTTAGAGCATGGCAGTGGCTTAATTTTGTAGAAATTGTTGATCTATCATGCTCACTTATATTATTTTGAGAGTCTCTTAGAACAACATGGTATTTGCTATGGTTATAAAATTGGTCCTAGAATGATGGGCATCCAAGTTGGGTATAATAAAAACTATCATAGGAAGTGAATTAGATGCTATGATCAATTTGATACTTGATAATTATTTTGAGATATGGAGGTAGTGATATTAGAGTCATGCTAGTTGGGTGATTATGAATTTAAAGAATGCTTGTGTTGAAGTTAGCAAGTCCCGTAGCATGCACGTATGGTTAAAGTTGTGTAACAAATTTGAAACATGAGGTGTTCTTAGATTGTGCATCCTTATGAGTGGCGGTCGGGGATGAGCGATGATCTTTCCCTACCAATCTATCCCCCTAGGGGCATGCACGTAGTGTTTGGTTTTTGATGACTTGTAGATTTTTGCAATAAGTATATGAGTTGTTTTGACTAATGTTGAGTCCATGGATTATACGCAATCTCACCTTTCCATCATTGCTAGCCTCTTCGGTACTGTGCATTGCCCTTTCTCACCTTGAGAGTTGGTGCAAACTTTGCCGGTGCATCCAAACCCCATGATACGATACGCTCTATCACACATAAACCTCCTTATATCTTCCTCAAAACAGCCACCATACCTACCTATTATGGCATTTCCATAGCCATTCCGAGATATATTGCCATGCAACTTTCCACCGTTCCGTTCTGTTTTTTATGACACACATTATCATTGTCATATTGCCTTGCATGATCATGTAGTTGACATCGTATTTGTGGCAAAGCCACCATGCATAATTTTTCATACATGTCACTCTTGATTCATTGCCCATCCCGGTACACCGCCGGAGGAATTCATATCGTCATATCTTGTTCTAGTTTTGGGTTGTAATTCATGAGTTGTAAATAAATAGAGGTGTGATGATCATCATTATTAGAGCATTGTCCCCAAATAAAAAAAAAGGAAGGCAAAAAAAGGCGAAAAAAAGAGAAAGGCCAAATAAAAAAAAGGGAAAAAAGAAAATAAAAATATAAAAGGGGGCAATGTTACTATCTTTTTCCACACTTGTGCTTCAAAGTAGCACCATGTTCTTCATATAGCGAGTCTCATATGTTGTCACTTTCATATACTAGTGGGAATTTTTCATTATAGAACTTGGCTTGTATATTCCTACGATGGGCTTCCTCAAAATGCTCTAGGTCTT
>NW_021186605.1:0-1983 GCF_002162155.2 Triticum dicoccoides
GAATGAACTAGGAGGTTTTGCTTGCCTGGCACTTCTGAAGATAGTATAGTTCTTCATCGGTGTTATCGATCACATCGTCGGTACACGTCTATTGAGAGGGAACAAACACCGGCAAACAAGGCAGAACACAATCAATGCAATGCAACAATATTATGCATGATCATGACATGGCAATATGCTGTGGTTTGAGCTAATGCAACTAGCAACAATTTAAATGAAGTTGGTTTGAATCCAAGATTCAAATTCAAACTCCACATGTGGTTATTTAAATGTCATTTAATTTAATTGTCCTAAACAGTAGTTATAAGTTGTTCTAACATGCATGAAAATGGTACAGATGGATAGATTGGATTTTTCTGATCATTTTCATATATAATTTATCTCATTTGGAGTTACGGCTGAATTTCTATGATTTTTACAAGTTTTAAACATTTTCTAGAATTTTCAGAATTAAATTAAATCCAGAAAAGAGTTACTGCGTCAGCACGACATCACCCTGACATCATCAGGTCAACAGGGCGGTAGGAGGTGGCCACGGGTGGCTGTGCGTGCCGCACACAGCTGCTTCTCCTCTTGGCAGAGGAGGAAGACGACAGGAGCTGCGATGGTCGGCTGGGTTGCCAGAGAGGCCTAGCCAGGTGGGCTGCCTACTGGGCCGCAGGTAAGGCCAGGTCAGTTCTCTCTCTCTCTCTCTCTAATATTTCTCTTTTCTATTATTCTGTAATCTTTAGGGCTTTATTAAAAATACCTAGACAGATCCAAAAATCATAAAACTTCTCAATGCCACTGTTTGAAATATAACCAACAGGAAACATTTTAGTTTATGATTATTTGAGCATTTAAAATATTTATTAGCATTTAAATGCCCAAATGCAAATACTTTATGATTTAATTCAAAAATCCAGGAATAACCTAGAAATATGTCCATCATTTTTGGCAGAGGTTTTCACCTTTAACAGAAATCATGAACATTTTCAAAGGCATTTTGGGTTTATTGAAAATGATTTTATTTGAGCCTATTTGAATTCATTTGTTGCTAGGGTTTAAACAATCCTCATTTGAACTTAAATAAAATTTAAACATGATGCACACATGACTAGCTAGCTCAGAGAAAACCAGAAGCTAGGGATGTGACACCCGATGAATCAGACCTGACGCAACTCTAAGCAATAGCAGGCATGACAAACAAGCATGAATGAGTAGGCACATCAGGGCTCAAACAACTCCTACTCATGCTAGTGGGTTTCATCTATTTACTGTGGCAATGACAGGTCATGCAGAGGATAAGGGGGTTCAACTACCGCAGCAAGTAACAGTTGAATCGTTGTTGTCCTAATGCAGTAAAAGAGAGCAGGAGCGAGAGAGTGGGATTGTATCGGACTGAACAAGGAGGTTTTGCTTGCCTGGCACTTCTGAAGATAGTATAGTTCTTCATCGGTGTCATCGATCACATCGTCGGTACATGTCTATTGAGAGGGAACAAATACCGGCAAACAAGGAAGAACATAATCAATGCAATGCAACAATATTATGCATGATCATGACATGGCAATATGCTGTGGTTTGAGCTAATGCAACTAGCAACAATTTAAATGAAGTTGGTTTGAATCCAAGATTCAAATTCAAACTCCACATGTGGTTATTTAAATGTCATTTAATTTAATTGTCCTAAACAGTAGTCATAATTTGTTCTAACATGCATGAAAATGGTACAGATGGATAGATTGGATTTTTCTGATCATCTTTCATATATAATTTCTCTCATTTGGAGTTACTGCTGAATTTCTATGATTTTTACAAGTTTTAAACATTTTCTGGAATTTTCAGAATTAAATTAAATCCAGAAAAGAGTTACTGCGTCAGCACGACATCACCCTGACGTCATCAGGTCAACAGGGCGGTAGGAGGTGGCCACGGGTGGCTGTGCGCGCCGCACGCAGCTGCTTCTCCTCCTGGCAGAGGAGGAAGACGACAGGAGCTGCG
>NW_021186606.1:0-1096 GCF_002162155.2 Triticum dicoccoides
ATGTTAACCCTGCAGGGGTGTACTTCTTCATACACGCTCTCACCACTTACCGTCGTTTACACGACATGTACTCGGCAACCTTCAAGCGGAAGCCCAACGTGGGTGTCGGCCACGACCTACCTAATCACCTAAGCCTCCAGTCCAGGTTTATCGCCTATCCAGGTTCCATCCGCAGGGAGTCCGGCCGAGGTTTCCCATACGGCCCCGAACGATGTGAACAGGGTTCCCGAGATACCTAACGGGTATTCGGTACACCGTGCCACGTACCTACCGCATCACAGCCCACCCCTACGGTCAGCGCTGTCCACGGCCTCCAGTAGGCTACAAACACCAGAAACTACTTGCAACTCCTGGACGGAGAACTAGGGTGAATAAGAAGCCGAGAGGGTCCATTGGTTTCGGGCCCAATGCATGGTAGTAGCTGATTCTTAAATCACACATACAGATCTCAGTGCTTAAGGTCGGCTTCAGTGAAACAACCCACCATGTACTCCTACATGGCCTCTCATCGATACCTTTACCAAATCGTGTTCACCACACCACTCTCATTACCGACATAAACATTTCACTCTAGCCCATCACCCAGATGAACCAGACCTGACACGACTCTAAGCATAGCAGGCATAGCAAGGTAGGAACAACACATACATATGGCTCAAACAACTCCTACACATGCTAGTGGGTTTCATCTAGTTACTGTGGCAATGACAGGTCATGCAGAGGAAATGGGTTCAACTACCGTAGCACACAGCAGTTTGAAACGCGTTGTCTTAATGCAGTAAAAAAGAGCAGGAGCGAGAACATGGGATTGTATCGATATGATCAAATGGTTGGTTGCTTGCCTGATGGGTCGATGCACTGATACGGTTCTTCGTTAGGGTAATCACGGTACTCCTCGGAGGCAGAACCTGTCGCAAAGGACACCGATACACAACCATCACCAAACAATGTGCAACAATATGATGCATGCATGAAACATGGCAATATGAGTGTGTTGGGCTAATGCAACTAAAACCAGAAGGGTTTGAACAAATTTGAATCAAGGATTCAAATTTCAAATTCAAATATGGCCTTTTAAAGTGCTTTTCCTTGTTCT
>NW_021186607.1:0-1382 GCF_002162155.2 Triticum dicoccoides
ATTTTCCATTCCATTGTTCTATTTGATCTGATGATCACCTTTTCCTTTCCATTGTTTTGTTTAACCTTTCTTGTGATCTATATGATCTAAGCAGTAATGTTCTCCTGCTTATGTAAACCCCTCGGTGTACAACTCTGTCAGCAAGACCCTGTTACTATTGTTGAAAACATTCCGGTAACCACCGATGGACGAGAACTTTGCCTATTGGCCCGCCTCGTTCAACGAGCAGGAAAATGGTTCTCTTCGTCCCTCGCCCTTGGTATCGATGTTGTTGCCGACATATCTGACAGGCTACCCTTTGACACACCTTACTATCATGACCGTGCAAAATGTCGGCCCCCTTCCTACTTTCAACCACATGGTGGGCCCATAACCCACAGTTCCACAGGATCGAAACCTGACTCTCCTGCACCCCTGTTACTAAAGCTAATCCTCACGCTTGGCTTCATATGAAAGATCACGGGCCACCGTCATAGTGATCTATTATGGTATCAGGCGCAATACTTATTCCCATTGCACTGAACCCCTTTCACACCCTGTTTCAGGCAACGAACGATTGTCTATCTGCTCGAAACTTCTCAGGATACCTCCTCACTTTGTTCTCAATAATGTCTAAGGGTTTTTAATTCGAGAGTTACTTCCCCCACCGTCCCCGATGTTATCAACAAGTTAGTCAACCTTGTAGAGGTCTGTTCTCCCAGCCCCTTTATTCTTTCGTAAGTACGGTGAAAGTTCCTGAAGAAAGGATGACAACTTGATCATGGTGGCTTGAAACAGAGAAATGAAGATATCAACGAAACGGATCAACCTCTTCGAGAAGAGCAAGCCAGGATGAGAAGACCCGCTAGATTCGTTACCAAACTTTCCCCCTTAGTCCCCCTCTTAAATCTCGGGACGAGATTTCTTGTAGTGGAGGAGAATTGTGACGCCCGGATAATTAAGCTACAGTAATCCCACGTTAACGATGCCACGTCACCTCCGTTACTGTTGCTAATCTCACGTTAGTTCGTAACCGATTCAGATTCAAATTCAAAATCAAGCAAACCATAAAAGCTTTCAAATAAAAAAAAATAAATTTAAAATGTTCGGAGTGAACCAAATATTGCATAGGTAATTTTGGTGAAGGAACCACACTTTTATAAAGGTGTAAAATATTTTAAAATGTTTTAAAAGGAAGTAAAAACAATTAGTTGAATCTCCTTTGCTATAAATAAAATATTAAACTATGTTAATTAGTTGCCCAAACTTATGTGGCAGTAGCCTATTTATTAACACTAAAGTAGGGACTACTTTTATAGTTTATAAAACTAAGATAAGGTGAAACTAAAATTAAAACAGTAATATAAAGATAAGAAAAACAAAATAACAAAAAAAGGAAGATA
>NW_021186608.1:0-1940 GCF_002162155.2 Triticum dicoccoides
AGAGAAGTTGTATCATCCATGAACCTCGTGCATCCGCAATATCCATGGCACACCTGGCTGGAGAGATAGCCGTAACCGAGATAGTCCTACACCGTCGTGATCAGCACGCTCTCATGTAGAAATACTCTCCTTTGCTTGCATCCCATGTCTTGGCCGGCGTTGTCCATAAGGTCTGTAACTCCTCTTTCAGTAACCCGAGATACAGATTTATATCATTTCCCGGTTGTCTCGGCCCTTGAATAAGCATAGTCATGTGTATGTATTTTTCCTTCGTGCATAACTAGGGGGGAGGTTGTACATCAATACAAACACGGGCCATGTGCTATGATTGGTGTTCTGGTTGCCAAATGGATTCATGCCATCACTACTAGCGCCAAGCACGATGTTCCTTGTATCATTTGCGAAAAATTCAAATTCAGCATTTAATGCTCTCCACTGGCTAGCATCTGTGAGGTGTCTCAGCTTCGGTTCATCTTCGTGATCTAACTTCACCCTCTCCGCGTTCCAGCGCATAATCTTTGCTTCCTTAGGATCTACGAAATACCGCTGTAGAAGCGGAGTGATCGGAAAGTACAATACAGCTTTCTGTGGATCTTTCTTTCCGACCTTTTTATATCGTGAAGCATTGCACTTTGGACAGATGGTTTTTTCCGCATGCTCGTTCCGATATTCATTGATGCATGCGTGATATCTAATATGTGGCAGATCAAGAGGGCACACGATTTTCTTTGCCTCCTCGACACTAGTAGGACACAGGCTTCACGCGGGAAGAACCTTCTTTAGGTACTTCAGAAGCTCATCTAGGCTTGTATCTGTCCATTTGTTTTTTGCCTTCATCTTTAGAAGTTCTAGTGTGAAACTCAAGCGGGTCACCTCGGGACTATACAAAGGAGTCGTCGAGTCTACCTCCAGTTGCGCCAGTTTGGCCTCCTCTCTAGAAGCAGCTCTGTCGCTAGTCGTCTTCTTGCAAAGCAGGTCTCGAACATGCGGGTCCAGCATGGCTGAACTTAGTAGCGACGAAGACGGTGGCGTGTCTGCGTCTTCTCCGCCTTGAACTGCCTCTTCGTCATTGACATTTCCGAGGCCGTGTTCCTCTTCAGGCACATAATCGGTCATCTCTTCATCTGGTGGCCCCATGTCATTATTTCCTGCCCCGTCGACGTCCTCATCATCATCATCATCTTCTTCTTCTTCACTTATCCACCGAGTATGGCCATGCATGAAACCATGCATGAGCAGGTGCGCCTTAAACTTACCACCCTTAAAGGGGTCGAGCCTGACTCTTCCTTTGCATTTTCCACACGGACATAAAACATCCCTCAGTCTTTTTTCATACATGTCATCCACAGCGGATTGCCAGTATCTTTCCACCATCCATCCATTGACCTTCATGATCACCTGCGGGTGGAGCAAATATTATAACCACGTATATATGCATGCATGGATCAAATTCATATAAAAATTCGGCATGACCTTCCCTATACATAGGACATATTGAGTTTGCATGCCCGAAATTCGCCGAAACGGAATTGAATCGACAATTCGGCAAAACATAGGCAACTCATGTCACCCACATTATTTCATCAAATACACAATGTAGGAAGCTCAAATTATGCCACACACAATTCGGTATATATATTCTCATATCACCCATATATATATATATATATATATATATATATATATATATATATATATATATATATATATATATATATATAGTTTCGGTCCAATCCACACAAACACCTTTTTTTGCTCACCTATGTGTCGAGAGGGATATCGAGCACCTTTCTTCTTAATCACCTAGTAGCTCTAGATATATAGCTCTAACTAGCTAGCTAGCTAGCTAGGGAGAGAGAGAGCTAGGTAGCTAGGGAGATAGTGGGAGAGGAGAGGGAGAGAAGAGGGAAGGCATTAATGGAAGAGGGGGAAGGGCAAAG
>NW_021186608.1:6397-8069 GCF_002162155.2 Triticum dicoccoides
CTTAGGGTTCGCGGCGCTCGCGTAGCGGGCCGGCCCAACAGCCTCCTCTAAAAACGATCGTGGGAGAAAAATATTTGCAGGTTGTTGGACTCTAACCAACGAACGAGTGTACCCGGCCGAAAGAAACAGCGCAGCAAACCACTCCACCAGGACCACGTTGCTGTCTACAATAAAAACCCAAGCTATTTAATACTCCTCCTAGTACAGCATTAACATCAATACTCCTAAAAAACAGCATTCACATATATTATGTACCATATAAATCATTTCAAAAAAGAAAACATACAAATGAAAAAGAAAAATCATAGATTTGAAATAAAAGTTCAATTTTTAAAAACGTTCATAGAATTTGAGAAAAGTTCATCAAATTTTTAAAAAGAATACGAATTTGAAAAACTAGTTCAACGATTCTGAAAAATAGTTCACAAATTTGAAAAAGTCCATCGATTTTGTAGAAAAGTTCATCGAAAAAGTAGTTCAAAATATGGAAAAAGGTCATCAATTTTGAAAAAAGTTCATCGAATTCGAAAAAAGTTCAACAAATTTGAAAAAAGTACATCCAATTCGGAAAAAGTTCATCAAATTTTTTTAAAAAAAATCATAGAATTTGAAAAAAAAATCATCGAATTTCAAAAATGTTCATGTATTTTCAAAAAAAGTTCACAAATTTAAAGAAAATAGTTCACGAACTTTAAAAAACGGCGCAATAAAGAAAACAAAATTGATGAAGGAAAAAGAAAAATAATAAACGGAGTTGAAGAACGAAATAAAAAGGAAAAATGAAATATGTCAATAGATGCGGGTGTATAGCCTGATGGTTATCCCTGGTCCGCGTTCACTGCAAGGAGGCGCGAGAGGAAAAGTTGGCTGCTATCCAAGTTGTCAATACCAGGAAGCACAACTTTCAAGACTTCATGGAGACTTTCATTGCTGCTGCCACTCGCATTGCAGATGTGATCGACTTGGACGAGTTCGTCGCTCCTTCCAGTCCTCCGCCTGAGGAATAAGACTTTTATGCTTCACTTTAAATTTGCCTCAGAATGCCGAGTGGATTTTGTAACCATTAAACTCTGTCGAGCTGAAGGCTCGAGTACTTTGATCTGCGGTCTGGGAATTTTGGGTCTTATCCGAACTTGATTTATCATTGAATATCTTCATGAATTATCTGTCGAGTGGAAACTGTTCCTCACTCGAAATAACCTTGGATTTGTGGTGCAGCTCCGAAGGAGAAGGTAATAGTCAACTTGCACCTCGTTGTCCTTGCGAATTAGGATTTGTTCCATACTTAGGCGAGTACTAGACTGCAGCTAAGCCTCCGAGTGAGAGGTTTGCTCTCCACTCGGTAGGAATTTGAATACTTAGGCTTGTACTGGACTGCAGCTAAGCCCTCGAGTGGGAGGTTTGCTCTCCACTCGGTAGGATTTTAAACACTTAGTCGAGTACTGGACTGCAGCTAAGCCCCGGAGTGGGAGGTTTGCTCTCCACACGGTAGGATTTTAAACACTTAGGCGAGTACTGGACTGCAGCTAAGCCTCCGAGTGGGAGGTTTGCTCTCCACTCGGTAGGATTTTAAACACTTAGGCGAGTACAAGACTGCAGCTAAGCCCCTGAGTGGGAGGTTTGCTCTCCACTCGGTAGGATTTAAAACACTTAGGCGAGTACTAGACTGCAG
>NW_021186609.1:0-820 GCF_002162155.2 Triticum dicoccoides
GAGTACCCCGCTTTCTTTCCGTCGACCCCTGAATCTCGGGACGAGATTCTTTCAAGTGGGGGCGAGTTGTCACATCCCTAGTCTGGTATGACTTAGACTAGCTAGCTATTTGTGCATCATATTTAAATTTCATTTAAATTTGAAATGAGGATTGGTGGAAACCTCAGAATCATTTTTTGAAAATGACCCAAATAAAAATTTCTCCAAAAGGGTCCAAGAAAATGCTCATGTTGCCCTCTGAAAATATTGGACAGAGATAAAAATCAAAACAATATTTTTAGGAGCTCATGGACATTTATTTTGGCCATTTGGATTAATTTGATAAATATTTGCATTGGAAATATATTTCTATATATATGAAATATGGTCCAAAAATTATGCCAATTATAAAAGAGCTCTGGAATAATACCATTAGCCCCTACAAAAATTGGCATAATAAAATTAAATGATTTAATATATTTATTAAATCAAACAAAGGTCAGAAAATTAGAAAAGAAAACAGAAAAGGGGAGAGAAACTTACCTGGGCCACTTACCTGGCCCACCTCCAGCTGGCGGCCCAGCCCACCCCCGCTGCTTTCTGTCGTCTCCCTCCTCGGACAGAAGGACGAGGGCGTGTGCCCGACGCTCGCCGGCACGCGCGCGCGCCACCTCCCCCCCTGCTGGCCACCTCCTGCTTCCCCGGACTCCCTCCCAATGCCACGGAGACGGCCACGCACCCCAGGCCCTCTCATTCCTCCTCCCCCCCCATGCTCATCCCCTCCTCTGGCTCCCCCTCACTTCCACCGAACGCGGCCGCCGCCGCCAACGAGAACCACCAC
>NW_021186610.1:0-709 GCF_002162155.2 Triticum dicoccoides
GCGGGCCGTGGGGGCCCGCGCCAGGCTTCGACGGGCCGGCGGCGCGGAACGGGCGGCGATGTGGGCGCGGCCATGTGTTAGTGGCTGATTCGCTGGGCGGCGGCGGGCGGACATGTCCGGCCCGGTCCGGATGTGTCCGACGGCGGCGGGGAGGGGTTTGTCTAGGGTTTTCGCCTGAATTTTGGAGGGGAGGTGTTTCTATAGGTAGAGGGAGCTTGGAGGCTCCAAATGGAGTGTGATTTTCGCCCACACGATCGTGATCAGACGACCGAGAGCATGGAGGGGGTTTGGATGGGTTATTGGGCCACTTAGGAAGGGTGTTGGGCTGCAACATAAAGAGGGCTTTTACGGTTACCCGGCTAACCATTGGAGCATCAAACGGACTCTAAATGGCACGAAACTTGACAAGCGGTCTACCGGTGATATACCAAGGCCACTCGGCAAATCTCGGCCCATTCCGAGAATGTTTTTATCCCGCTCACGAAACAAGGTCTAAGAGGGGGCGACGGGGCATGGCGAGAGTGGTCTGGACTCCGAACGGACAAAAGAGAGAACCAGGGGAACCTGAACGGATGCAAGTTTTGAAAAACATGCAGATGAAATGCAGATGATGACATGGAAAAATACAACACGCAAGCAAATGACAAGGCAATGACGGCGAATAAACGGAAGACACCTGGCACATCGAATCCGGGGCGTTACACTTGCG
>NW_021186610.1:719-1375 GCF_002162155.2 Triticum dicoccoides
AGTAATGCATATAGGCACGTGGGTGTTGGTTCGGGGCTTTCCTTCGGATATGGGAGCTACAGCCGTCTGGTACATGGAACTCGGAAGCAAGCATTGCCATTTTCCAGTGTTGTTCGGTCTGTTGGAAGATTCAGCTATGTGGTGTGAAAAATGCTTACCGAAGGACAGGCACACGACTCTCGTATTTTGTCAGAACACTGGCTGCCGATAAAGGGGCACGTCACATGGCCGCAAGTATTGGATACGCAGGCTCTTTGTACTCCATTGACACAGAGGCAAAGGAGGCAACCGAGATTTTGCACCACACCAACATCACCTGCGTGCAAAGTGTTGCCGGTTGCTCTGCCCTGGTCGCCTAAGTTACCGACAAGCATAGTTGACTAGTAATGTGTCGCAGTGAGAGGGCTCGTTTTTTTATGGCATAAAATGTGTTTGATTAGATTTGGGTCGACTCCTGTGACATGCACTATATTTTTTATAACTCAAAAAGCGCTATAAAGTTTGTGCCCAGTACATTTCCCGTTTGCCCCCCGTACGGAGCGGCATTTGTTTTGTGTTGAGAGCCGTTCAGTTTTCCCGCTTGCCCCCGTACGGAGCAGAATTTTTCAACATGTCGTATATTTGATGAAATAAAAAAAATGCAAGCGCGTGAATGT
>NW_021186611.1:0-2005 GCF_002162155.2 Triticum dicoccoides
AAAAAAATAGAAAAATTGAGGAGGAGAAGATGATATTGGAGTTGCATGTTGCGGATGTCGTGGATGATCACAAGATCAAGATGGATGCAATGCGCTTGAAGATTAGAAAGATTAGAAAATATTCCATTCATACCGAGGCTTGGTATCATTATGCCGTTGGATCAGTTGTTACATTGGTTGCGATTATGATCGCATTTGTTTTCACATTGAAATGTTTTACATAGTTTCAATGTATGGTTTAATTAATTTAGATGCTCTGCAGAGCTTTATGTTGTTAGATGAGAACTATGTATGTACTTTGGTTTTAATGTGATGATGAACTTCTATTAATTTGGTCACTTAATTATCTATTCATGATGTTCTTAATGATTTTTGACACACTTAATTATATATAATGCACGCAGATGAACCGGCAATGGATGTACGGTTCAAGACACACCTCCGAGTATATTAAGGGCGTGCATGAATTTCTCGAAGTGGCTGAGGCAAACAAGCAGAATGGTTTTATGTGTTGTCCATGCCCTATATGTGGGAATACGAAGTCTTACTCTGACCGGAAAATCCTTCACACCCACCTGCTTTATAAGGGTTTCATGCCACACTATAATGTTTGGACGAGGCACGGAGAAATAGAGGTTATGATGGAAGACAGCGAAGAAGAAAAGTACGGTGACAACAATGTGCCCCCTAAATACGGTGATGCTACTGAAGATCAAGAGGAACCAAACGATGTGCACGATGATGCTGCAACAGGCGAAGCTGCTGAAGATCAAGAGGAACCAGACGATGTGCCCGATGATGATGATCTCCGCCGGGTCATTGTCGATGCAAGGACGCAATGCGAAAGTCAAAAGGAAAAGCTGAAGTTCGATCGCATGTTAGAGGACCACAAAAAAGGGTTGTACCCCAATTGCGAAGATGGCAACACAAAGCTCGGTACCGTACTGGAATTGCTGCAGTGGAAGGCAGAGAATGCTGTGCCTGACAAAGGATTTGAGAAGCTACTGAAAATATTGAAGAAGAAGCTTTCAAAGGATAACGAATTTCCCGACAGTACATACGCAACAAAGAAGGTCGTATGCCCTCTAGGATTGGAGGTGCAGAAGGTACATGCATGCCCTAATGACTGCATCCTCTACCGTGATGCGTACAAGGATCTGAACGCATGCCCGGTATGCGGTGCATTACGGTATAAGATCAGACGAGATGACCCTGGTGATGTTGACGGCGATCCCCCCAGGAAGAGGGTTCCTGCGAAGGTGATGTGGTATGCTCCTATAATACCATGGTTGAAACGTCTGTTCAGAAACGGAGAGCATGCCAAGTTGATGCGATGGCACAGTGAGGACCGTAAGAAAGACGGGAAGTTGAGAGCACCCGCTGACGGGTCATAGTGGAGAAAAATCGAGAGAAAGTACTGGAATGAGTTTGCAAGTGACCCAAGGAACGTATGGTTTGCTTTAAGTGAGGATGGCATTAATCCTTTCGGGGAGCAGAGCAGCAATCACAACACCTGGCCCGTGACTCTATGTATGTATAACCTTCCTCCTTGGATGTGCATGAAGCGGAAGTTCATTATGATGCCAGTTCTCATCCAAGGCCCTAAGCAACCCGGCAACGACATTGATGTGTACCTAAGGCCATTAGTTGAAGAACTTTTACAGCTGTGGAATGGAAACGGTGTACGTACGTGGGATGAGCACAAACATGAGGAATTTCACCTAAAGGCGTTGCTGTTCGTGACCATCAACGATTGGCCCGCTCTCAGTAACCTTTCAGGACAGACAAATAAGGGATACCACGCATGCACGCACTGTTTACTTGACACCGATAGTATATACCTGGGAAGCTGCAGGAAGAATGTGTACCTGGGCCATCGTCGATTTCTTCCGACCAACCATCAATGTCGAAAGAAAGGCAAGCATTTCAAAGGCGAGGCAGATCACCGGAGGAAGCCCGCCATGCGTACCGGTGGTCACGTACTTGCTATGGTCAATGATTTACA
>NW_021186612.1:0-1455 GCF_002162155.2 Triticum dicoccoides
CTATTCGAATAGATTAACTTCCCTGCAGGGGTGCACCACATAACCCAACACGCTTGATCCCATTTGGCCGGACACACTTTCCTGGGTCATGCCCGGCCGCGGAAGATCAACACGTCGCAGCCCCACCTAGGCACAACAGAGAGGCCAGCACGCCGGTCTAAACCTAAGCGCACAGGGGTCTGGGCCCATCGCCCATAGCACACCTGCACGTTGCGTACGCGGCCGAAAGCAGACCTAGCCTAGTGGCGTTCCAGTCCAATTCGGCGCGCGCCGCTCCGTCGCTGACGTCTGAAGTGCTTCGGCTGATACCACGACGTCGGGATACCCATAACTACTCCCGCGTAGATGGTTAGTGCGTATAGGCTCGTAGCCAACTCAGATCAAATACCAAGATCTCGTTAAGCGTGTTAAGTATCCGTGAACGCCGAACAGGGCCAGGCCCACCTGTCTCCTAGGTGGTCTCAACCTGCCCTGTCGCTTTGCCACCAAGTAACAGTCGGGGGCCGTCGGGAACCCAGGCCCACCTCTACCGGGATGGAGCCACCTGCCCCTTCAGCCCCCAACTCCGAACAGTATCACAGGTAATGTAACAGTGTAAAGTATATAGTATATGCCCGTGATCACCTCCCGAAGTGATCACAGCCCAGTAGTATAGCATGGCAGACGGACAAGAGTGTAGGGCCACTGATGGAACACTAGCATCCTATACTAAGCATTTAGGATTGCGGGTAAGGTATCAATGACTGTAGCAGCAATGACAGGCTATGCATCAGAATAGGATTAACGGAAAGCAGTAACATGCTACACTACTGTAATGCAAGCAGTATAGAGAAGAGTAGGCGATATCTGGTGATCAAAGGGGGGGCTTGCCTGGTTGCTCAGACAAGAAGGAGGGGTCGTCGGTGACGTAGTCGTCCACAGGGGCATCAACATCGTCACGGGGGCTACCGGAGAGAAGAGAGGGAAGAAACAGTAAATACATAGCAAGCAAGTGCATAACAGGTCAACAAGCAGAGCTAGACGTGTTCTAACGCGGTATGAGGTGATACCGGTGAAGGGGGGAAACATCCGGGAAAGTACCCCCGGTGTTTCGTGTTTTCGGACAGATGAACCGGAGGTGAAATGTTGCAGGTTCTCTATGCTAGGGACGCGTGGCGGACGAACGGGCTGCGTATCCGGATTCGTCTCGTTGTTCTGCGCAACTTTCATGTTGAAAATATTTTAATCCGAGTTACGGATTAAAAGATATGATTTTCTAAAGATTTTATTAATTTCTGGAATTTAATTAATTAATTAATTAATTCGAAAAAATGGATTTATGACGTCAGCATGATGTCATGCTGACGTCAGCGGTCAACCTGACATGTGGGTCCAGGGGGGGGACCCACCTGTCATCCTCTAATTAGGTTAATTAGGGTTTAGGTTAATCTAATTACAGTTT
Organism: Triticum dicoccoides; assembly: GCF_002162155.2. Taxonomy (NCBI): domain Eukaryota; kingdom Viridiplantae; phylum Streptophyta; class Magnoliopsida; order Poales; family Poaceae; genus Triticum; species Triticum dicoccoides. The sequence continues at coordinate 1,442 of NW_021186612.1, forward strand.
AATTAAACTTAACT
>NW_021186612.1:5131-8175 GCF_002162155.2 Triticum dicoccoides
GAGATGGCATTGTAAGATTCTCGGGGAAATGAACTACGAAGTGATTTCCGTTAACAAGAGTCCATCATTAACCCAAGGAGAGGACAAGGAGGTGTCTGGTGAACTCAACGGCAATTCACCGAGATTCCCAAAAGATGGATTTCCACCATTAAGTGAACAAGGAGATAACATTTGTCAGATCAAATGATATACGGAAGTATGCTCGAGGAAAACATACACAATTAAACATTGGTTGAAAGGTGCGCCCGAAATATGGGTTGGGTTGCACGACCAATGTCAGAATGGTGATTCAATTAGCGAAGGACTTAGAATGAACTATTGCCCATTCACTTCAAAGCAATAGGGTTGTTAGAATTTTTGAATTCACACGTCATAGCTCCATTGTCGGTATTCCGGTTGAAAACAATACGGGGACCAAGGAATGAACGAAGATGGCAAGAAGTATTATGTTATGAAGAATTATTAAGAGGTGGTGAAATTCTCACCACACTCTTGACAAAAAGAGATGGTAATACTACCGAGGTAAGGAAGATCGACTTCTGGGTAGCAGTGATCTCAAGGTTTACACCAAACTCGAACAAGTTGTGTTGAACGGAAGGCAATAAAGTGGTCGATGAGAACAGGAATCATCGAGGGGCAAGGATGGTATTACCCATCATGAATTCAATTGAATTACTGGAAGAGCTCATAAGGTTGATGATGATCACGACACAATTGTCGAGAGATTTCATGCAGATGTAGTCAATCAGCGACGACATCAAGTCAAAGGAATGATGAAGCAATAGGTTATTGGAACCACCGTTACGACACAAACTCGAACTCAAGCTTGTTGTTTAAGGTGAAAGGGTATGACGAGGACAATCGACGTAAGGTTAGTTCATCGTCGAAAATTGGTGCTCCGAAAATAAGGACCAGGTAGCCCCGTTGGAATTCGTCACGACAACGATATAGCCAAACAGGCTAGGAATGGCGTGATCGGGTAAAAAACTCGTACTTATAGAAGCTTGCTGAAGAGTTGTTGAACCGTAGAGCGGACTCGGTTCAGTTATCGGTGTCTTTGAGTGTTCAATAACTCAGAACCCGCGAAAAATTGGAATCGATGGGAAGGTAGCACTTGATGAAGAACTCATAAAAAGTTATGCAGTTCCATGATAATCTCGAGATACCAGGGGGGTAATACTCGACACAAGATCAAAGTAAAGGTTGGACTGGTGTATTGATCCATAGAAGACAATTGTTTTAACTTATCAGAGAAATGAGATCAAAGAAGAACAATCATGGTCGGAACCACGGTTGCAAGGGATCAATTCACAGATACCATAGGTTAGTTATCAAGGAAATAGTTATTGTTACAAGAAGCTTTCATGATAGGATATATATCGCGTCCATGGGCATGAACACAAGTTCAAGGTCGACTCCCACTTCTCCAATGCATAACCTTTCATTCACTTCTCACGTTCGATGAAGTTGTAGTGTTGAAATTTTGTCTGGTGAAGCACCAGAAGTGTATGACTCGTGAAAACTTTCGGGTTCACACGTTTTAGAGAAGGCATATGTTCAACCCATAGGGGGGCTTCTTAGAAACATATACCACAAGTTTCAAGAGTAAATAACACAAACTCGATGGCAGAGCATGGTTGAGAAAAGCAGAGGATACAATTTACCAAAGGCATTATGTATCCGAGGAAAGGCTCACAAGGTTATTGAATATGAAGGGCGTTGTCAGATAAATCCAACAAAGGACTTGATGGTCCACAAGGGATCTGATACGAGTATCGGTACTCAACTAGAGGAAGAAGAATGCAAGGAGATCAGATTATAGAAACAACTGACTAACTCAATTGTCAAATGCAAAGGAATTATGATTTCCAAATCAAGGGATCAAAAGCAATGCTCTGATTAGGGATGGATAAGTTGAATAGCCTTAGGGTACAACCAACGACAATTGGATTGGTCGAGAACCAACTCCAGTTAAAAGAATGGAAGCTCAGCCGAAAAGGTAATTTATAAGGATCAATGATGATTGCGTGTATTCGCAAACATATTGAGTCAACAGACTCAAAATGATAATGACAATGAATGTCATTAAGACTACGAGACTTATGGGATTAACCATAATGCAAGCAAGCAAGAATTTCAAGAGCCAAAGGCCCCAGAGGGTTTTCGGAAGATCGAATATTATTTTGAAGACTTTTGTGAAACACAAGAACAACTGGGGATGAGCGGATACTCGGCAAGCGCGAGTAATTATCCGTAGGGGTATTCATGCAGCAAGGAACTGCAGGGCAGTAAGCGTAAAGAATTCTCGGAATATCGAAGAGTATTTCAGGACATCTTGTAATAACAAGAGCAACTGGGGATGACAATATGAACGATAGGTGTAAGTAGTTATCTAGAGGGATTTATCGATGGAAGTGAATTGCAAAAGCGATGGCACATAGTCTCGAGAGCACATCGTAGAGTATCTTCGGAATCTTCTGGTGCAGCAGGCGGTCATCGGTAACAAGTGGCTCTCCGGGAGAAAGTACTTGCAGAACCTAAAGTTAGTTTTGTTTTTAGCAAAATCATTTAACCCGAATAGAAGAGAGCTCAGAGTCCCAGAGTAAAGGTCGAGGAGTAAACGATCCTAATACCACCCAATTGGCGACGTGGGCCCATGGGCCGCACAGCCAAGTTAGTAAAACAATTTTCATCGACTAGACTCAACTTCGGCCAAGGAGTTGGAAAGGGGGATTCCTACAGGCAGTCGGCTCTGATACCAACTTGTGACGCCCCCGATTCAATCGTACACTAATCATGCACGCAAATGTGTACGATCAAGATCAGGGACTCACGGGAAGATATCACAACACAACTCTACAAATAAAATAAGTCATACAAGCATCATAATACAAGCCAGGGGCCTCGAGGGCTCGAATACAAGTGCTCGATCATAGACGAGTCAGCGGAAGCAACAATATCTGAGTACAGACATAAGTTAAACAAGTTGCCATAAGATGGCTAGCACAAACTGGGATACAGATCGAAAGAGGCGCAGGCCTCCT
>NW_021186613.1:0-1075 GCF_002162155.2 Triticum dicoccoides
CGTGGCCGCTGTCTGGAGCTCCACCTTTAGTCCCGGTTGGTGTTTTTGAAAACAAAACTGATTTTGTTTTGAAATTTTTTCTCGATTTTCAAATTTCTGATTTATTTTACAGTTTAATATTTAATCACCACCACTCATCACTGCTCAATTTAACTTCTATTCTCTGATCACCCTTCATCATTCCAAATCATCTAACTTTCCAGCCGGTCACCCATCCTCTCACTACTCCAGCCTGAGCACGCTTAACTTCCGGGTTCTATTCCCCCTCGTTTCCAAGTCTGCACTTGTTGTTTTCCTGACAATAGTAAGATGTCAATCCTATTAACTCTCAGGAGTTTAGCTTGAGCATGATGTCACATGTTTCACTATTTGAGTTTGAAACTATTATTCTAAAAAATAATAATTATTTAGTAACACTAATATTTCTTGAATAAGTAGTTTGACCATAGTTTGACCAGATTTGACCAAAATTCAAAATACGGAAATAATTATTTAGTAACACTAATATTCTTGAATAATTATTTAGTACCACTAATACTTCTTGAATAAGTAGTTTGACCATAGTTTGACCAGATTTAACCAAAATTCAAAAAAAACTAAAATTTGAGCATAACTTTTTTCCTCAGCATAACTACATCTCGAAGGATTTTAATTTTTGAAGTTTTTATCATTTTCTTTTGCTTTTTACAAAGCTGAAAAGGCGATCCAGGGTGGGGGGGTAGAGTTTGAAAATGGGACCTTTAGTCCCGGTTTGAGACACAAACCGGGACTAAAGGGCACTGCACCCTTTAGTCCCGGTTCGTGCCTCAAAACGGGACTAAAGATCTAATCTTTAGTCTCGGTTTGAGATACAAACCGGGACTAAAGGGCATCGCACCCTTTAGTCCCGGTTCGTGTCTCAAACCGAGACTAAAGGGATCATTTGAACCGGGACTAATGCATTTAGCCGCACGAACCGAGACCAATGCCCCCATGGGTACCGGTTCGTGACCAAACCGGGACTAATGGGCTTATCTGGCCCGAATGAAAGCCATGTTTTCTATTAGTGTGCAAGCCAGTCCACTGTATGGGCGCT
>NW_021186614.1:0-1881 GCF_002162155.2 Triticum dicoccoides
GTCCTGCTTGATTAATATTGATGATATGGGTAGTACAAGAGTAGTTCTACCACGAGATCAGAGAGGCTAAACCCTAGAAGCTAGCCTATGGTATGATTGTATGTTATTGTGTCCTACGGACTAGAACCCTCCGGTTTATATAGACACCGGAGGGGGCTAGGGTTACACAAGGTCGGTTACAAAGGAGGAGATATCCATATCCGTACTGCCTAGCTTGCCTTCCACGCCAAGTAGAGTCCCATCCGGACACGAGACGAAGTCTTCAATCTTGTATCTTCATAGTCCAACAGTCCGGCCAAAGGATATAATCCGGCTGTCCGGAGAATCCCTAATCCAGGACTCCCTCAATTGGCACCCAATCGGATTCGCTAGGAATGGGCGCAGGCGGTTCGGAGTCCGTGGCCGGAGAAGGATCCGGCAGTTTGACAACACGGCTCTCATGAAGGGTAAGGTCGATATCCGGCTCGATCGCTGTTGAGGATACGGCCTCCGTGACGGGGTCTATCCACCCTTCTATGGATGGCGCAACTGGCTCCGAATTGAGGCTCGGAGCGGCTGCCGGTGCGATCTGCTGAATGCGGTCTGAAGGTAGAGCTAAATCGTACTCATCGTGACTGTGTGGCGCACAAGGCAGGGGCTCGAATCCGTCGAAGATCAAGTCTCCGCGGATATCGTCCGTGTAATTTAAGTTTCCAAATCTGACCTGATGGCCAATGGCGTAGCTTTCGATCTGCTCCAGATGGCCAAGCGAGTTGGCCCACAGTGTGAAGCCGCCGAACACAAAGATCTGTCCAGGGAGAAAAGTCTCACCCTGGACTGCATCGCTATCGATGGTAGAAGGAGCCATCAAGCCTAATGGCGACAACACAGAGGAACTCTCAATGAAAGCACCTATGTCGGTGTCAAAACCGAAGGATCTCGGGTAGGGGGTCCCGAACTGTGCATCTAAGGCGGATGGTAACAAGAGGCAGGGGACACGATGTTTTACCCAGGTTCGGGCCCTCTTGATGGAGGTAAAACCCTATGTCCTGCTTGATTAATATTGATGATATGGGTAGTACAAGAGTAGTTCTACCACGAGATCAGAGAGGCTAAACCCTAGAAGCTAGCCTATGGTATGATTGTATGTTATTGTGTCCTACGGACTAGAACCCTCCGGTTTATATAGACACCGGAGGGGGCTAGGGTTACACAAGGTCGGTTACAAAGGAGGAGATATCCATATCCGTACTGCCTAGCTTGCCTTCCACGCCAAGTAGAGTCCCATCCGGACACGAGACGAAGTCTTCAATCTTGTATCTTCATAGTCCAACAGTCCGGCCAAAGGATATAATCCGGCTGTCCGGAGAATCCCTAATCCAGGACTCCCTCAATTGGCACCCAATCGGATTCGCTAGGAATGGGCGCAGGCGGTTCGGAGTCCGTGGCCGGAGAAGGATCCGGCAGTTTGACAACACGGCTCTCATGAAGGGTAAGGTCGATATCCGGCTCGATCGCTGTTGAGGATACGGCCTCCGTGACGGGGTCTATCCACCCTTCTATGGATGGCGCAACTGGCTCCGAATTGAGGCTCGGAGCGGCTGCCGGTGCGATCTGCTGAATGCGGTCTGAAGGTAGAGCTAAATCGTACTCATCGTGACTGTGTGGCGCACAAGGCAGGGGCTCGAATCCGTCGAAGATCAAGTCTCCGCGGATATCGTCCGTGTAATTTAAGTTTCCAAATCTGACCTGATGGCCAATGGCGTAGCTTTCGATCTGCTCCAGATGGCCAAGCGAGTTGGCCCACAGTGTGAAGCCGCCGAACACAAAGATCTGTCCAGGGAGAAAAGTCTCACCCTGGACTGCATCGCTATCGATGGTAGAAGGAGCCATCAAGCCTAA